>NW_007233014.1:138386-251295 GCF_000164805.1 Carlito syrichta
ACTCACCTCAGCCTCCCAAAGGCGCGGGATTACAGGCTGAGCCACCGAGTCCGGCTCAATTTATCAGTTTTTAAATGTATAATCATGTTTGTAGTGGCCTGTTTCAAGTTCAGAAATATTTTCCTGTAGTGTTATAGTCTGGTTTTTACATTTGGACCTATGTTTCATTTTAAATTTTTGTGAATAGCATGAGGTTATGATCTAAGTTCATTTTTTAAAAAATATGGATATGCAGTTCTCCCTGCACTTTTGAATTGCTTTGGATATTTTGTCAAAAATTGACTGTAAATGTAAACATTTGTTTCTGAAATTTCTGTTTTGTTCCATTGATTGGTATGTCTTCCTTATACCGATACTACACTGTCTTGATAGCAATAACTTTATAGTAAGTTTGAAATCAGGTGGTGTAAGTCTTCCAACTTTGTTCTTTTTCAAAATTACTTTTACACATTTTAGTTCTAGTTCTTTCCATTTACATATAAATTGAAACATTTTCTTTCTTTCTTTTTTTGAATTGGAGTCTCACTCTGTCGCCCAGACTGGAGTGCAGTGGCAGTAACATGCTCCCAGCCACCACAGCCTCAACCTGCTGGGCTCCGGCAATTTTAAACATTTTCTTTTCAATTTTCATCCTCCAAGAAAAGTTTGCTGGTGTTTTAATAAGAATTGTATTGAATTGTTATCTTAACAATATTGAATCATCCTAATTCATGAATAGAATTATTCTTCATTATATCTTTAATGTTTCTAAGGAATATTTTGTAGATTTCAAAATACGCGTCTCATACTTATTTTGTAAAAATTTTTTCTAAGTTTTGCATTCTTTTTGATGCTATTACAGATGCATTGTTTTCTTAATTTCATTTGCAGACTATTTGTTGCTATAAAAACACACTTGATTTTTGTATGTTCTTGTGTGATCTTGCTAAATGTATTTATTAGTTCTAGTAGCTTTTTTGTAGATTCCTTAGGATTTTATACATACAGAATCATGTTATTTGTGAATGACAATAGTTTTACTTCTTTACTTCTTTCTTTCCAATCTGGATGCCTTTTTTTTTTTTCCATGCCAGCTTGCATTGACTGGAACCTCCAGTACAACATTGAACAGCAGGAGTAAGAACAGACATGTTTGCCTCATTTCCAATCAGAGAGAAAGCATTCAGTCTTTTGCTGTTAAGCATTATATTGGCTGTAGGTTTTTATCAGGTTGGGAATGTTTCCTTTTATTATGCATGTGTTGAGAGTTTCTATCATGAGTAAATGTTGGATTTTACAAAGTGATTTTTCTGTTTCATGAGATTATTATGTGGTTTTTGTCCTTTGTTCTTTTACTGTCCTGTGTCACATTAATTGATTTTCGGGTGTTAAACTAACCTTGCATCACTGGTATAAATCCCTTTTGGTCATGACATTTAAAACTTTTAATATATTACTGGATTTAGTTTGATAGTATTTTGCAAAGGACTTTGGTGTCTGTGTTTATAAAGGATATTTCTTGTGATATCTTTGTTTAGCTTTTGTATCAGGGTGATACTGGCCTCATAGAATGAATTAGAGTGAGTTGATGTATTCTAGCTCTTATTTTCTAAAAGAGTTTGTGTGGGAGCAGTATTTTTTTTATATAAGTATGTGATGATATTCATTATTTATGCCACCTGATACTGGGATTTTCTTTTTATTAATCAGTATTTTTTATTATGGTTTTGTGGGGTGCAGTTAAGGGTTAGGTGTACAATTACGTTCATTCAGGCACCCTGTTGATAAGAGGTGGTTTCCCATCCCCAGACAGATATTTGCTACTGTTAATCCCATCCCCCTCCCCCCCCATAGTTACTGGGATTTTCTTTATGGAAAGATTTTTAAATTACTAATCCAATGTATTTGCTTGTAATAGGTCTATTCAGATATTCTGTGTTTTCTTGAGTAGGTTTTTGTAATGTGTGTATTTCCAGGAACTGTCAATTTTACCCAAATTGACTTGTTTGAATAAAGTTTTACAGAATATTCTCTTATTATCCTTTAGTTTTTGTTAATTGGTGATGTTTCTCATTCATTCTTGATGTTGATAATTTGTCTCTTCTTCCTTTTTTCCCGGTCATCCTAGCTAAAAATTTATCAATTTTGTCAGTATTTTCAGAGAGGCAACCTATGATTTCATTAATTTTTTTCCTATTATTTTCTGTTTCTTATTTTATTGATATCTGCTCTAACCCTTATTCCTTTTTATTGCTTGTCTTGTGCCTAACTGGCTATTTTTCTGATTTTTTAATGTGGCAGCTTAGCTTATGGGTGAGATCTTTCTTCCTTAATTAGACAAATAAATTTCTTTCTAAGCTCTGCTTTACTTGCATCCTGCAAATATTGATCGTTGTGGTTTGATTTTTATTCCTTTTTAAATATTCTTAAATGTCTGTGGGGCATGGTGGCTCACGCCTGTAATCCCAGCACTTTGGGAGGTGGAGACAAGAGGTTTGCCTGAGCCCATGGGTTCAATACCAGCCTGGGCAACATGGTGAGACCTTGTCTCTACAATAAGTCAAGAAAAATTAGCCAGGCATGGTGGCGCACCCCTGTAGTTCCAGCTACTTGAAAGGCTGAAGCAAAAGGATTGACTGAACCCATCAGGTTGAGGCTGCAGTGGCTGTGAGTGTGCCACTGCATTCCAGCTTAGGTGACCAAGTAAGACTCTGACTCAAAAAAAAAAAAATTCTTACATTTCCATTGTGTTTTTTTTCCTTTGATTCTTAGGTTCTTTAGAAGTGTGCTACTTAATTTTCTAATATTTGGAATTTATCAAATTCCTTTCTGTTGTTGATTCTTAAGTTAGCCCTATTGTGATTAGAGAACATACTTTTTATTATTTCAATTCTTCTTGATAATAAATTATTATTTAATAATAAATTATTGAAACTTTTTATGACCTATGTATGGTCTATACTGGAAAATATCTCATGTGCTTTTGAAAAGAATGTATATTCCATTGCTGTCACCAAGTAGAATGTTCTATAAATGTTGGTTGGGTACAGTTGGCTAACAGGATTGAGGTCTTATATATCCTTACTGATTTTTTTTGTCTAGTTATCCTATCAGTTGAGAACAGGGTATTGAAATCTCCAAGTATAATTTTTGAACTTTGTATTTCCCCTTTTGTCTATCAGTTTTTGCTTCATGTTTTTAAAGACTTGCTTATTAGATGTATATATACTTATAATTATTGTATCTTCCTGACATGTTGGTTCTTTTAGATTTGTGAAATGTCCTTGTCTTTAGGAATATTTCTTGTCTTAAACTCCGTGTGTTTGATATTAATATACACACCTCAGCTCTATTACAGATAACTTTTGTATGGTGTACTTTTTATATCTTTTGGGGGGGGTTGGAGTCTCACTCTGTCACCCAGACTGGAGTGCAGTGGCCGCTTCTGGCCACCGCAGCCTCGACCTGCTGGGCTCCGGCGATCCTTCCGCCTCAGCCTTCCAAGTAGCTGGAACTACAGGCGCGCGCTACCACGCCCGGCTAATTTTTGATTTATTGTAGAGATGAGGTCTTGCCAAGTTGCCCAGGCGGGTCTCGAACCCACAGGCTCAGGCAGTTCACTCATCTTGACCTCCCAAAGTGCGGGATTACAGGCTGGGCCACCAAGCCCAGCTTTTATCTTTTAACTTTCAACCTATATGTGCTTTTAATTTTTTTTTTTTTTTTTACTTTTTTTTTTTGATTTGGAGTTTCACTCCGTCGCCCAGACTGGAGTGCAGTGGCTGCTCCTGGCCACCACAGCCTCGACCCACTGGGCTCTGGCAATCCTTCCACCTCAGCCTTCCAAGTAGCCGGAATTATAGGCGCACGCTACCATGCCCAGCTGATTTTTGATTTATTGTAGAGATGAGGTCTTGCTACCCAGGCGGGTCTCGAACCCGCGGGCTCAGGCAATCCACTCACCTCAGCCTCCCAAAGGCACGGGATTACAGGCTGAGCCACCGAGCCTGGCTTATATGTGCTTTTTAACCTTAGGTGTCTCTCTTACAGACAAGATAAAGCTGAATTTTTAATATTCAGCCTAGAAATCTCTGCTTTTTGATTGTAGTGTTTAGTTCGTTAACACTTAATGTGATTTTTTTATCTCATTGCATTTGTCTGCCATTTTGCTATTTGTTTTCTACATGCCCTATGTCTTTCTTATTCTACATTTTCCCTTTTTTTTAACAGATATTTTTGCATACCTTTTTAATTCATGTGCTGATTTTTTTTTTTTTTTTTTTTTGAGTTGGAGTCTCACTCTGTTGCCCAGACTGGAGTGCAGTGGCCACTCCCAGCCACTGCAGCCTCCACCTACTGGGCTCCAGCGATCCTTCCGCCTCAGCCTTCCGAGTAGCCGGAATTACAGGCGCCCGCTACCACGCCCGGCTGATTTTTTGATTTATTGTAGAGATGAGGTCTCGCTGCCCAGGTGGGTCTCGAACCCGCGGGCTCATGCAAGCCACTCACCTCAGCCTCCCAAAGGCGTGGGATTACAGGCTGAGCCACCGAACCCGGCTGATTTTTTTTTTTTAATTGGAGTCTCACTCTGTCTCTCAGACTAGGGTGCAGTGGCCACTTGCCTTGGCCTCCCAAAGTGCTGGGATTACAGGCTGAGCCACTGAGCCTGGCTGCAACTTTGTTTTAATATAACCAATGTCCTCCCTCTTCCTTTGTACTAGGATTTTCATATCTATATATGTTATAAACCCAACAATATAAAACTATAATAATTATTTCTTATACAATCTAATGATTATTAAAGAAATTAAGGGAAGAGAAGAGAAAAAATATATTTGTATAGCCTTTTACGTTTGTCCGTATATTTATCATTTCTGGTGTTCTTAATTTCTTTCTGTGGATTTAAATTACCTTCTCTTTCAACCTGAAAGATGTTATTTAGTATTTCTTGTACAGCATATGTGCTGACCAAAAATTCTCTCATTTTTTGTTTATCTAGAAAGATCTTTTTGTCGCTTTCATTTGTAATGAATAATTTTGCTAGGTATAGGATTTTTGGTTGATAAGTCCCCCCATTTTACCCTTTTCAGCACATGAATATGTCATTCCACTGTCTTCTCTTCCACTGTCTTCTCTTCCACTGTTTCTGATGAGAAGTCAGCTGTAATCATATTGTTGTTTGCCTGTGCATGATGAGTTATTTCTGTCTTGTTGATTTCAAGATTTTCTCTTTCAGTCATTATTTCTCTGCCACTTTTTCTCTCCCTTCTCTTTTTTGGACTCCCATTGCACATATGTTGGTATGCTTCATATTGTCACACAGGTCTTTGAGGTTTTTTTCATTTTTTGTCAATTTTTTTTTCTTTCTCTTCTTCAGCTTAGATCATTTCTATTGACTAATTTTCAACTTCATGATTTCTCTTCATTTCATTTATTGTATTTTTAACTGGAATTTCCATTTGGCTCTTTTTTATAGTTTCTCTGTTGAAATTCCCTATTTATTGAGGCACTATCATCATAATTTGTTTAAATCTTTTAAGCACATTTTCCTTTAATTCTTTAAACGTATTTTTTTGAAGTCTTTGCTAAAATCCAACATCAGAGCCACTCAGAATCAGTGGGGGGTTTTTTACTACTTTTTTCCTCTGAATATGGGTGCCACTTTTTTCTTTTCTTTTTGTTGTTGTTGTTGTCACATATTTCTTATTGAAACAGGACATTTGAGATAATATGTTGTAACAACTCAAGATTCTGGTTTTTTTGTTTTTGTTTTTTGGGAGGTTTTTTTGAGTTGGAGTCTCACTCTGTTGCCCAGACTGGAGTGCAGTGGCCGCTCCGACCACCGCAGCCTCGACCTGCTGGGCTCCGGTGATCCTTCCGCCTCCGCCTTCCAAGTAGCCGGAATTACAGGCGCGCGCTACTACGCCCAGCTGATTTTTTTGATTTATTGTAGAGATGAGGTCTCGCCAAGTTGCCAGGCAGGTCTCGAACCCGCGGGCTCAGGCAATCCACTCACCTCAGCCTCCCAAGGGGCGGGATTACAGGCTGAGCCACTGAGCCCGGATGATTCTGGTATTTTTAAGTAACCTTCCTGAATGTAATCCGAAGGATGTATTTCTCCCACAGCCTGCTCAGTTCCTCCCCACCCCCCAATTCTTTTTTTTTTTTTTTTTTTAAGTTGGAGTCTCACTCAGTCGCCCAGACTGGAGTGCAGTGGCCGCTCCCAGCCACCGCAGCCTCCACCTGCTGGGCTCCGGCGATCCTTCTGCCTCAGCCTTCCAAGTAGTTGGAACTACAGGCGCGCGCTACCACGCCCCAGCTGATTTTTTGATTTATTGTAGAGATGAGGTCTCACCAAGTTGCCCAGGCGGGTCTCGAACCCGCGGGCTCAGGCAATCCACTCACCTCGGCCTCCCAAAGCACGGGATTACAGGCTGAACCACCCCCCAATTCTTATCTTTATTTTGTGAGCCTGGTTTCTCAGGGGTTGCCCCTTTGTGTATAGCTTAGTGGTCAGCCAATGAGTAGGTTGGCTCAAAAACCTCGAGCCCATAAGGCTTCCATCCTCGGCAAAGTGATCTATGTGTGGGTTGCAGAGCACATTCAAAGTTCAGCCCGTTCCCAAGCCTACCTTGGCTTTGGCTTCTCATTGGCCTCTCTCAGATGTCCTCAGCCCGTGGACATACTTTCCCAGTTCGTAAGAGATGTGTAGAGAGCTTATCTGGCACTTCTGTGGCTCCTCAATTCCAGGATCTCCTCATCCATCACATTTGGTTGGTCTGTCACTTATCCCCACTAGGACTCTACCTCAGGCCAACAGATTATGGTTTTCCCTATTCATTTCTCGAGTTTGCTGCTTTGAGTAACAGTGCTGCTAGGCCTGGGTTTGCCCTCTGCTCCACATCAAGTCAGCCTCCTCTGGCGGCCCCACCCCAATAAAACCATCATTCTAGCCAACTAAGCTAAGGGATGAGGTGGGGTTGTTCTTACTCAAAGTTCTGCCAGTTTCCTATGAATAAACACTTCTCATTTTGTTTTTTGCCTTTGGTTGTTATCCAGAGTCCCGAAAGGGTTTTGTTGTTGTTGTTGTTGTGTCACAATTGTTCAATTTTATGCTTGTTTTGGGAAAAATGAGTTTGCCAACCTCTTCCCTCATAGCTGAAAGTTTCCTAGCAGAAGGCTTTGGGATTTTTGCTAGTCTGTAGAGCGTGTTTGTGTAAAGTGTTTAAGATACACGCGCAATAAAAGACCTCATCTTTCTGGATCTGGGGCTCCTATATTCAAGAATCCCAATGCCTCTCCTCGAAGGGTGTTGGATGCCTGAGGTTCTTCAGCATGGGCCATGACAGGCTTTAGCGTTACTCCTTTACTCCTTCAGTTTTACCATCAGGGTGTGCCTGCCAGGATCCCATCTGTATGTGCTCACATCAGCTTCGACTCCAGGCGGCTCTTTGCCCATTAGCTGACCCAAAGGCAACAGGTGGGGCCTGTTTTTGGCAGAACTGTTGAAGAAAAATGCCCTAGTAATCAGCTTGTTTCACTTTCATTTATCTCTGTCATCTGAGAATACAATATAGATAGTATCTGGCCCAACAAAAGCTACATTCTGATATTATTTTCAGTTTTTTGTCTAGACAGGGAAGACTAAGCACTTGGATATCAGAAATACCTACCACAAAAAATAAAAATAAAAAAATAAGAAAGACACGCTCAGCAGAAGGCCAGAGGGGGGTAGCACTGCTTGTTCACTTTCTCTCTATATATTCTTTTTTTAAAAAATAAAAAAGTTAAAACCCACCACCCACTCATCAGGTGATTGGAGACTGTAGTTGTAAAAATGTGCTGCAGGCAGAAGTTCTGAAAAATCCCAGAAAGTGTTGAAAACATCTCTAAACAAGGTATTTTTCTTCTGCACCTTTCTTGCTAAAGGTCCCAATTGCTGCCAAGAAAACTAGTGAGAATGTTAGCTGCCAAATAAAAAATTTATGACAGTATTTGGCAAAGGACTATCTCGCTGCTTGTTTTATACATTTCCACAAGGCACTTGAAGGCAGCCTCTTTTTTTCTTCTCCCCCCCACCAGAACATCCCACCCCCACTTTGGGTACATATACCGTACTGATCACTGTTCTGGGTCTGTTCTCTAATAAAAGAGCAAACTCCTATAAAGTAGGATTAAACAATATAACTTTTTTTCCCCTTCAGTAACCTCTGAAAATGTGAGGGAAATGCTTTCAAATATAATGTGTTACATAGAAAGGGAAAAGAGATGTCGGGCTTGCTTGTTTAGAATAGATACATTTATAAGAAAAAGAACAAGAGCCTTTCAATTAACAACTGTAGGGGTTGGGGGGGGAAAAACAACTGTAGACGCTTAGCATGAGAAGGAATCTTAGAAATCCTCCCAGTCCTTGCACACCCCAACATCCAATGCTTTGCAGATACATGAATGCAGACCTAGAAGCAGAAAGTGTTCTGCCTGAGGTCACACAGCCCAGCAGCCCACTTGGGACTAGAGCCTGACTTTCCTCTCGGTACCACACTCTGCTGCCTACCTAGTGCCACAGCACAACATGGCTTTTGTTTGTTGGGATACTCGCCGCCCCCCCCCCCCCCCCCCCCACACACACACACCCTGGACATGTTGTATGAGCATTAGAATTCTAGGCTATTCTGCTTGATGAAAACTAAAACATTGCCTTCTCTAAAAATCTAATTCACTAAAATAGAGTCAAGATAGGGCAGTGATGCTCCTGAAATGGCATAGACTGCTATTTCTGATATACCTGGCTATGTCAGTGAATGTTGACACGAGCCTTTTAAAGGGGTGGGGACTGTATTTAGAAAAAAAGTTTTTTTGAATTGAGTTGGATGTTGATGATAGTAATTATATAGGTTGCTGAAATATTTTGCCTGCCTGACTGAGACAGCAAAATTATCCACTTCAGTCTTTTCAATACAGTTATCAGATTCTGCTCTCTGCTGTTAATTAGGGCTGCTTCGCACGTATTTCATACTGATCTAACTGATCCAGAAATCCTACACTGCACCCCTGTCCCTTGCCTTGCTTGGTCTGTAGAGGCATCCGAGATCGTTGTTGAACACTTGGCCATGTGGAAGCGCAGGGCTGGGCTGAGGCTGTGTGAAGAAAGCGAGTGTGATTTGATATAAAGTGCTGCGGACAGACCAGGAGTAAGCGGATTATTTCAGACAGCGTTAGGAGGTAACCGGAGGAAGATTAGCTCGACATGAGGCAGATATCATAAGCAAATTAGAAAACCTCCCCAATTAGTACAAGAAACCCAGATTTGTGCTGTTTGTGATCTTCTGCTGAAAGGCAAAGTGTCGATGTTATGAGCTCTAGCCCTGATTTAAGTTGAAATGTTGGCATTTCCTATCAGTGCATGTTAGCATCTGAGGCTGTGTACTGGCCTAATAAGTGAAGTAAATTCCTGTTCTCCTGCACTGCTAAGCATTCCCCATTCTGAGGTTCTGTACATGGGGTAATGTTTTGCTTGGCCCTGGAATAATCTCCAGGGCATATTATAATGTTTCTACACTGGGAATATTCAACATGACTCCAGTGTACCACACTTAATCTCTCTTTTGTTTGTTTTTCTTGCGGAGCATGTTTCATGCTGAAGTCATAAAAATAAAGTGTGCAAAATGCCAGATGCTACAAATGCAATTAGATACTTTAAAATAGCTTCCTTGGTGTCACTGCTTGAACTCTGAAATGGGCCTTGTTTTTACACACAGGTTGGCACTTTTCTGCTAAGCTACTGGCCGTGTGTTCTGATAGGCAGGACTCTGCTTCTGAGGCTACCACGCAAGCCATCAGGCCATTCTAGAATCGGGCTAGGCGCTGATGTCACGCAACATCATTACAGTTGCAGGCGTGCGGGTTTTTTTCTCCAAGTGCACTGTGTTGTCTCCTGCTTCTTGACCTCTGATGATTCACAGTCAAGCTGTATTGGCAAAAGTCCTCACCAGACTGAGTCCGACATCTGTAAAAAAGATGGAGTATCTATACTCTTCCTTTTTTAAGATCTGAAATTCATTCCAAATAAACTTTTATTTCACCAGAATTTAAACAACCACAAAGCTCAAAATTTATTTTGCAACTTTATCCAAGGAAAAAGGTGATGTTTTTGCATATGTAGGACTGAATGTTTTTTCTGACTATAAAAATAGTGCATGTTCATACCTAAAATATACTACCTAGACACAATCATTATTTACATTTCAATGTATATCTTTCCAATTTCTGTTTTATACTTCTACATGTACTTTTTGCAAAATTGAGCTTATAATATACATACTATTTGTAGACTTTGCTTTTTAGTTAGTATATTACGGGCAAGAAAGATCCTGTTACACTTTCTGAATCATCAAGAACAAATGTATCCAATGTAGCCTTAGTATTAATTTGACTTTAGTGTAATTTTTTTCTTTGAAAATTATCAGTACCCAAATGGCATTTATGACAGCTCACAACTCAGTAGTATTATATGAAATACTATCATATCACCACATTCCTTTGAGCAGACATTGCATTTTCTCTGTTTTTACATGTGTGATCTAATTTGAACATCACAAGAACTTGTGAGGTAGAGAAACAGGACAGATGTTGTTATCCCTGACTTTGTTCATAAATGCAGAGTGACTCACCTGTATCACAGTCATGTAGAGAACTAAAATCCCTCACTATCGCATACCACATGATCTTTTACATTGGATCTGATTTTAAATACCAACTTTGCCACTGACCAGCCATGTGATCTTGAGCAAATAAACTCCCTAAGCCTTACTTTTCTCTTCTGGAAAATGGGAACATTAATACTTTTGTCATAGTTTTGCCATGAGGATTAAATAAAAGAATTTGTGTGAAGGACTTAGGATAGTAAAAGACACCAAAAAAGATAAAAAATAATTTTTACCATTGTTCTTCTTTTTCCCACACATTCTCCTCTTACTTTCTTATAATACTGATAATATTATAAATTAATCTATCATGTCTCTTTTTCCAGTTAACTCAATTCTTAGATTAGCATTTTAAATAGTAATAATTATTATTATACTTGCAATAATATACATTTAATTCAAGAAAATGTAGAAACACATAAAGATGGGGGAAAAACACCTACCACCCAAATATAAACACTGTTAACACTTGGCTGCATTTCCTTCCTGTCTTTTTTTCTTTCTCTGCAAAGGTTTACTGGTTCTGTGCAAAGATTTACTAGTTCAACTAGTGTTTTGAGCTAGTGTAATACAGATGGTAGTTAAGGTATATGTTTTAGAGAAAATATTCTGCATGCCACCACACTGTGCTCTTACTTTGCTATTATAAAAGAGGAATCCCGCTTGGATTGGCAGGAAACCCAATATGGGGGGTCATAAGGGTGTCGTGGGTCTGCAGGGGGATGCGAGAAGGTGTCAAGAACCGGAGGCATCCTTATGCACTGATGAGCTCCCAGCCCACTGATCCTGGGGCCTAGGATCCACTCAAGTAAAACTCAGCCCACCTCTTCACAAAACCAGTTTCTGTGACATAAAAAGAAGGTCTGGCAAGACTTCAGTAGGGGCCACCCTCTGTCAGGCCCCAGATCAGCCTTGTCACCCAGGTGTGGGTAACTCCTTAAAGAATGACTACACTTGCGTATCTTCAACCGGTGGAAGGAAAAGCTCTTCTTGGATGCTTAAAAGGTGTTCTACTCAAGCTGAAGGAAAATTCTTACGGTCAAGCATCTCCTGTCAGCTAATTTGATAGTTCTCTATCAAGTAAACCATTAGTGAATACATTGATCCTTTTTTTCCCCTTTTTTTGCAGTTCTGCCTTGGCTATTCCCAAGATCTTTCTGAACCAGTTGGGCAAAATTGATTTTTATTAGTTCCACTGGCCTTGTGGAAAATTATCTCATGATCTCGTTTTTATAGGAAGACTCAAAGCATAGCACAGGGTAAAAAATAAGCCTATAGCAGTCAAAACTGTTGTCTGAAATGTCTTCAGACTGGAAGGCTGAATTTATTGCACAAAACAAGTACTAGCAAGTCGGAGGTGTGCAATCCTGCTCATTATCACTGGAAAGGGGAACCAAAAAGCCGAGTAAAAAATTAAATTTTAATAATGCCAGTGATATTTTCTAAATCTTTCCTGACAGAAAGATTCTCATTATTTTTATCTGTCTCCGAGTAGGTTCTTTTAGTGCCATCTCAGAAATGGCCTCAGCTATGATTGTTTTTCAGGCTTTAAAGCAGCTGAACAACCAAATATATACAGAGAGAAATATGCTTTAGATTGTTTGAGGAAGGGCCATGACCGTGGTAACATTTTGGCTAGTGGATTTGCAGCCAACATTTGCTGGGAACTCCTTCAGCTTTCACAAAAGAGGTCAATGTTAAGACAGTTGCTGTAAATCCCCCAAACAAAGGGGACCCACTATCTACTACAGTTGGCTATGAAAGGGTCTCAGGGACCCCAAGTCCCAAGTTTGGGTTTATTCTAGAAATCTTCCCATGCTGACCATGAAAGGAGATTCAAGGAAAAAAAGCAAAAATGTGCTATTGTTTTAGTAAATATGAAAATCTAACATTCTAAGAATCATATTTTACTGAATTGTTAGTGCTATGAGGAAAGTAAAGCCAGGATCATCAAAGTAGACAATCTATGAAGATAATGATAATTTTTTTGTTGTCTTAGCTCTTTAATTTCTGTGTATGAACCTGTCTTGAGGCCAAAAGGATGTATAGCAATTTGCCTAAATATATGCAACGTAAAAAGATTGTATATACATGAAATGAGGTCAGGGGAGGCTACTACACACACTGTGGAATCGCCTACACATTTGTGAAGGGTGGCCCACAAGTTTTTCTCTGGGCTGGCAGCCGACTTGGAAAGGGAGATGGTTTCAGCTACATTAGTCAATATCCATAAAATAAACACATAGCTCTTTCCCTACCCTGACAAGAGAGAACACTCTCATGGGACCTCATCACAGGACACACATTGTGCAGGTTGATAAACAGCAGTGCTCAAGAGCATCCTTATGGGAAACAATGAGCTCCTCAGGGCTGCTCTTACCATCCTCCTTTCTGTGGGCTGGTGTTGGGTCAGCACACATGTGGACTGAAATGACACCGTGCAGGTGGGACACTCTGGGGCCACCTAGAGTCAACCCTCAAGGCTCCACAGCCAACACTGATTCTCTCAGCTGGACTTTACACATGTCTTCAGCAGGAGGGATTTTGAGGTTGTTCCCTTTGCCAGAGACCTGCAGTGGAAATGCCTTATTATCAGTAATTAAGGGCCGACGTGTTGTCTAGTAGCCAGTGGGAGGTCAGATTTCACCATCCACTTGTGAAAATTAAGACCAGGGAGCCTGAGGCAGTGCCCCCAAAGGATGGCAGAGTGAAGGGAGGTTCCTTCTTTGCAAGACTGAGGCTGACTTTTGGCTCAGTCTCTTTAAAGGTCTCTCCTGAATTGTGGCTGGTTTGCTATAGATTGCGGTTAAATAAAGGAACTGAGAGAGTGATCAAAGGCCACTCCACTCCTCAGCAACTTGTTTTCTTTATCAAGTCCCCAGACATGGTCCTTGATGTCCACCCTCAAGAGTGCTTAGGTCTCATATGTTTCCTACCATTTTAGAGATGGGGAAACTGAGGCATATTGTTTTCCTCAAGAGCACTCATCAGATTGCTGGTAGAGGCAATCCTACAAACCTGTCTTTGCCACTCACCCTGCGATCGAGACTTCTTGGCTTCCCATCCCAGACCATCTAGCTTGTAACACACCACATATAAAAGGCTCACAATCCTCCCTAAGGATTGCCAGGCAGGCTTCTCCAGCCTCATGCCACAGACCATGTAAAGGTCAGAGAGGCTGCAGATGTGCAATGCAGCCCTCACCTCTGCCTGTGCTTCTTGTGACCTTGTGAGAATCTGGGAGGCATGCATAAGCTGGTTTGTGGCTTCTGTTAACCTCCCCCTGGCCTTTCACTCCATGGTTAGGGAATCAGTCATGGGCTAAGTTGGATGCTCTCAACGTAGACCCTAGATATTGATGCTCACACAGAGACTGAACTTCAGGCTTCTGAGAGAAGCTGCTCAGAAGGGCTGGGCTTTTCCCACCTTTGAGGGAACCTCCAGGAGGTTAAGGTGAGGATGCGCTCGTCCCTCCCTTTCTTTTAATTTGTTCCTTACTAACTAGAAGAGGTCACAGACTGAAGGCCCATAGGGTGAGTCTGCCCCACAGTTGTGCTTTGTTTGGCCACCCAGTGTTTTGGGAAGACTTTGACTTTGTTGCCAGTATTTAAAACTTTGGCGATTTCATAAAGAGAACACAATTTCTGTCTTCTCTTGGCAAATCAGGAGATCCTGGGCACTGAGCCTACTCTGAGTCAGGAGCAACCTCCCAATGTAGAAAAGGGGGGGCACCTCAGTTCTTCCAGTCCCTCCTCCTGATGCCTGCAGCCCACAAACTGTCTCTTCCCCCACCTTCACAGGACTTCCTTCTTTAGTTAGAGAGAAGAATACACCTTCCTAGGCTGGCAAGTGACGTGGCTTCACCTGCACAAACCTGGAGGCCCTGCTCTCTGATCTTTACCCTGCCCCTCCCTCCTCACACCCAAAGAACTGTGAGTCAACCATTCTGCTTATTGTTAATGAGCCTTCAGAGGAGGCATTCTTAACCTAGAGTTCACCTGCTCAGATCTGATTAATGCTGCTTTGGGGTATGTGAAATCAGTTTAAGATTATGAAGGAGGGATATATCACAGGTTTGAACAGACAGCACACACTCTGAGGGTGTCTCATTCACGGTCCAACTAAGGAAACAGAGCAGCCAGGGGTTAGCCACAGCCGGATGCCCCTTCACCTGGGCTGAGGAGACAAGACAGGGAATAATGCCCCTGGAACCTAGAGAGAGAGAAGTTCTGATGTTCGGATCTAGAAATCAAACCACATCCCTCAAGAGTTGACAGAGATGTAGGTGGCTGATAAATGTCTGCCAAAATGTTTTCTCCCCTGACATCAGGAAAGAGAAAGATGTTAAATAAATGACCTTTATGTGATAGGTATCAAATGTCAGATCTTAATGGTAAAGCCCATCACAAAAAACAAGGCAGCTGACTCTTCACCAATATGATCCCGGTCAGCCATGTTTCAGAAGGAGTGTCTTTGTCGTCAAGGGGGATCCCCAGGGGAACTAACAGGGCTGCCAGCGAGCCGACAGCAGGGCTCCTGGTGAGTGGCCCAGCTGGGACCAGATCATCCAGGCTTATCAGGACCAAGGTCAGATGTGCCTTGTTGATCCCTGGGCGTCTGCAGGAACCCAGAGAGGAATATGCAGGTTTTCCAGAGCGAGGCACCTGTGGCAGGGAGCTGCCTACTGGAAGGGAGGACAGCCGAACAAGGAAGAATTCAAGAACTAGAGTGGAGAGATTGGTGAATGATAATAGTACTGGAGTAATGATAGCTACTATTGGGCAGTTACTATTGTCAGGCACTAATCTAAGCACTTCACATTGAATTAACTCATGTTTTTGTTAAGATAATTCATTAACAGAGTGCTGCTATTATTAGATCTATTTTACCAATAAGGAAACTGAAACATTGGCTCTGCAACATTCAGATTCCTTGAATTGGTCTTTTTTTTTTTTTTTGAGTTGGGGTCTCATTCTGTCACGCAGGCAGGAGTGCAGTGGCATAGTCAACACTCCCCACACCCTTGACCTCCTGGGCTCAGGTAATCCTCCTACCTCAGCCTACTGAGTAACTGGGACTACAAATATGTGCCACCATGCTCAGCTAATTTTTTTACTATTATTTCATTTTGTTGAGACAGGGTCTCGCTTTGTTGCCTATGCTGGTCTCAAACTTCTGGGCTCAAGCAATTCTCTTGCCTTAGCCTCCCAAAATGCTGAGATTACAGGCATTAGCCACTACACCCAGCCAGTAATTTTTTTTTTTTTGAGTTAGAGTTTCACTCTTGTCACCCAGTCTGGAGTGTAGTGGTGCGCTCACGGCCACCACAGCCTTGACCTGCTGGGCTTAGGTGATCCTTCCACCTCAGCCTTCTGTAGCTGGAACTACAGATGAACGCTACCGTGCCCAGCCAGTTTTATGTGTGTGTGATTCATTGTAGAGATGAGGTCTCACCAAGTTGCCCAGGCTGCTCTTGAACCCCAGGACTGAGGCAGTCCTCTTACCTCAGCCTCCCAAAGTGCTGGGATTATAGGCTGAGCCACCATGCCCAGCCAATTTTTTTTTTTAATAGAGTACTAATGGAGGATTGTTCATTCAATTTTGCCAAGTAAAAAACAGTAATTTCTGATGAGACACACATTTCCAATGTCCTAGGAAGGACACTGGGAAATCTACTCCCACCATCACTTTATGAAATAAAGAACAAGATCAGGGGTAATGGCTCACACTTGTAATTTCAGCACTTTGGGAGGCCGAGACAAAAGGATTAGCTGAGCCTAGGAATTCAAGACCAGCCTGGGCAACATGGTGAGACCTCATCTCTATAATAAATTTTTTAAAAAGTATCCATGCATGGTGGCATACACTTGTAGTCCCAGCTACTTAGGAGGCTGAGGCAGAAGGATTGCCTGAGCCCAGCAGGTTGAGGCTACAGTAGCTGTGATCGTACCACTGCCCTCCAGCCTGGGCAACAGAGTGAGACTCCAATTCAAAAATAAAATAAAATAAATAAAGAACATTTTCACACTAAAACAGTCAGAAGGGCATAATCTCAGAGAAGGACTCAAATAGCTTGCCTAAATTTGCACAGTTGGCTCCCACTCTGGCTCCCAAAATGAGGATGGTTGATCAGTAGTCCATTGCGTCTCTGGAGACAGAAAAGGGTGAGGAACCTTCATCCAGGGAGAAGCTTGGGGGTTGCTAGTTCAGGAGGGAAGCAAGGTGGCTTCACAATGAAGGGTCAGGACCCAATGGGGGTGGGGAGCCTTTCTTGAGCAGATCTTCCCAGGACACCCAGCAAGTGGTGGGAGGGTGAGGAGCACCTAAAACTGGAGGCTGGGGAGGGCCCCAGATACCAGTAATGTATGTCCTGGGCTGAGAACTTTCACGGCCACCTCTGGAGTG
The DNA here is from genome assembly GCF_000164805.1 of Carlito syrichta. Lineage (NCBI taxonomy): Eukaryota > Metazoa > Chordata > Mammalia > Primates > Tarsiidae > Carlito > Carlito syrichta. The sequence goes on from NW_007233014.1 coordinate 155,474, forward strand.
GACCTCACCTTCTTCCTAAGTGGGCCTGAGCCTTCAAATTTAGGTCCTGATACGTAAGAATTATTGCAAAGATTAAATGACATCATGTTTGCAATAAACATCCAAAACCAAAAAAAAACAAAACAAAGCAAAAAAAACCCCGCTTTCTTCCTAAGACTGTCTAGAAGTTATTTTGCTCCCCACAACCCTTGTGAGAGACACTTTGGAGAGATTTGTTACCATTTCATGGATGGGTAAACTCAAGAACAGAGGCCTGTAGTCCTTTCCCAAGGTCACACAGTGAGTCTAGCCAGTTCTTTTACCTGCTTTTCTTTTCTATCTAGCACTCTATCCCCACAGATGCAGTAAATTAAATCTTCAGCTGATCAAAAATCTTTCTGTAGACTATCCCCTCACCTATATGAGTTATGTAAACAAAAATGTTTTTACAGTCATTGGCAGCCCCCTGAAGACAACTGCCATTCTCTCTGTTCCTGCTCTTTAGTGAGGAACCAGGTGATCATACATCTACCTAGGAGAGATAAACTAAGCCCCTTGAAAGACTGAAAGCACATAGCAATGTGCTGGTGATTGAAGAAAGCTGATTAAAATAGGCTACAGAATAAAAATAAATATTCCCTTAATAATGTACTGTGTACTTACATTAGTCACCAGTGGAGACTTGGTAAACCTTGGTTCGTTAGTGCACTCTACTCAACAAAAGTAAACTTGTGTACTCAATTACCCTGTCTTTGGGGAAGAATATAAAGATTATGTCAAAGAGTCTGCCTTCAAAGAACCAAGGAGCATCTGGTAGAGAACATAAGACACGAGGTTATGTTAATCATGATCCCTGTGCCCTGCAGTGGTGGAGACAAGGCTGGAGGAGAGGGCTGGGTTTCAGGTACCTCCTCTGTAAAAATGGGCTGGTAATAGACCCCACATCCTAGGGTTGTTGGGAGGGTTCAGTAAAGCACAGCATGTAAAATGACAACAGTGCCTGGCCCAGAATAATGCCTGGTTATCATGAGCAGCTGGTGTGGGCATGCCTCCTGCTGTTGCTGTGGCCTTCATCATTGCAGTGGATATTGATGCTGTGTTCACCATGGGCACCATACTGGGGGCCTGAAGAAGAATTGCCAAAGAGTAGTGCTGGGTGGCATTTGCTGGCTCCGTGTTTTACGAGCTTTCAGATGTCTTAAATTGGGACTTTGTTTTTTAATAGAGGACTGATGGAGGATTGTCCACTTTTGATTTTGCCAAGTAGGAGACAGTAATCTCCGAGGAGAGAGTACCTTTTCAATGTCCAAGTAAGGACATTGGGAACAAACCTGCCATAGACTGTCACCATTGCTCCATTAAAAAAAGGACATTTGAACACTGAAACAGTAGAAAGGATAGAATCTCAGAGAAAGGACAACCTTGACACTGAGTAATCTTGGTTTCGAGAAAAAGGCACTTTCTAATGTTACTCTTCTTGTCTCACTTCAACCTTGGCCTGGAGTTTGGGGACCACTGTTTACAATCACCTCATGCCCTCTCTTCATTTTATACAGAAGTGGGGTTGGGTTGGGCTCAGGAAGACGTAGGGCCCCGTGATGGGTTTTGAGTTGCCATTAGGTACAGACAGCATGAGTGGCACCAGGAGTATTATTTATTCATACTCAAATAAGAATGAATGTCACAGTGAAACAGGCATGGACCTGGAACCAGAGGACCTCAGTGTCCTAAACTCTTTTTTTTTTTTTTTTTGAGTTGGAGTCTCACTCTGTCGCCCAGACTAGAGTGCAATGGCCGCTCCCAGCCACCGCAGCCTCTACCTTCTGGGCTCCGGTGATCTTTCCGCCTCAGCCTTCCAAGTAGCTGGAACTACAGGCGCGCGCTCCCACGCCCGGCTGATTTTTTGATTTATTATAGAGATGAGACCTGCCCAGGCGGGTCTCGAACCCGCGGGCTCAGGCAATCCACTCACCTCAGCCTCCCAAAGGCATGGGATTACAGGCTGAACCACCAAGTCCAGCTCGAGACCTCATCTCTTAAAAAGTAAAATTTACAATAAAGAATCTAGACTACAGCATGCCTGTGAGGGATTTGGTATACCCTGCATTTCTAGAGCACTATTATTTAATTCTCTTCAAGTTCTTTCCAACCCTTTGATTGAAGCGAGTTGCCTTGATCCTATCTGAAAGTTGGTAGCCAGCAATGCTGCTCTGCAGGCCCCCTGCCATTGTCGCATCCGTATTTAAAAATGGCAGTGGCCATGGTGCCCAGGCTGAAATTTGATGGACACATTTGGCAATGTAGAGTGCAATGTAACTACACATCATTGATCAAAACCCATTGGACTTATCAGTGGGCTCTGACAGGTGCTCGTTGGCTGCCTTCCCAGGCTGGGAAGGTATCCTCGAGCCAGCCAATGGGATGCCTTCCTTTCCCTTTTGATGTTTATGCCACCACCAAGGAGGGAAGGCTCAGCCCTGCCGGGGAGACTGTCAGTGTGAGACCCATATGGATCCCAGCCTGTGGGAACCCGAAGTCTGGCAGGGTTGGGAAGGCCGCAGCTTCCTGGACTCCTGCCTCCACCTTCCCAAACAGCCCCTGAAAGTTTCCCAGACAGCTTCTCTAGCCTCTGACGACGAGGGCCTCTCACCTTTCCTGGAATGGCACCTCCTCTCATGGAAATTATTTGCTGACTACACGCATGCAGAGGGCTTTACCTTTTCAAAGTGCTTTAAAATCTTTTCATGAGTTAATCCTCTTCACCCTTGGGAGGTTGGTGAGTTGGCTGATTTTGGGGGGGGAAGAAACTGAAGCCCAAGTATCATGGAGTGATTTGCTCTAGGTCACCTCAGGTAAGTACAGGATTGTGGGCACACAGCAAATTGTCCCGGCCCTGCCATTACTCTAATTATGGCCTTTACTGTCGGGCTTCTGTCACTGATTGCACATTGTGACACCACAAGCTCCTATAGGGCAGGGACTCTGGGTTTCCTTTTTTCTTCAGAGGGACTTGACCAGACCTGCCATACCCGTCCGTGCAGCTTATGCATTGTCCCAGGACCACCACACTCTTCACTAGGTGAAGCAGGGCACACCCTAGGGTGACTGTCAGCTTTTAGACAGAAGCGCGTGAACTGCAGACAGCAGGCCACGGCCAACCTGCTACCTGATCTTGTATGGCCTGCAGGCTAGTAGTAGTTTCAGATTTTTAAAAGGTTGGAAAAAGTCAGAAGAATAATTTTTTGACATGTGAAACTTAATATGCCAGTGTCTGTAAACAAAGTTTTATTGGAACACAGCCATGCTCACTCATTTATACATTGTCATTGGCTGCTTTTGCATGACAAGTTGAGTAGCTGTACCTTTGTATGGTCCACAAAGTCTAAGATATTTACTGTTGGGGTTGAACTGTGTGCCCCCCAACCACCCCCCAACTACCATTTATATGTTGAAGCACTAACCTCCAGTGCCTCAGAATGTGACTTTATTTGGAAATAGGGTCTTTGCAGCTGTAATTGGTTAAGAAGAGGCTATAGTGGAGTAGGAGAGACCCCTAATGCTATGTGATCGGTGTCATTATAAAAAGGGAAAATTGGAAAACATGCACTCACACAGAGGGAACACCATGTGAAGCTGAAGGCAGAGATTAGAGTGATGAATCTACAAGCCAAGGAACCCCAAAGATTGCCCACAAACCAACCGAAGCTAGGAAAGAGGCATGGAACCGATTCAGCCCCATAGCTCTCAGAAGGAACCCACCTTGCCAAAACCTCGACCTTGGACTTTTTTTTTTTTTGAGTTGGAGTCTCACTCTGTCACCCAGACTGGAGTGCAGTGGCCGCTCCCGGCCACCACAGCCTCTACCTGCTGGGCTCTGGCGATCCTTCCTCCTCAGCCTTCCAAGTAGTTGGAACTACAGACGCGCGCTACCATGCCCGGCTCATTTTGATTTATTGTAGAGATGAGGTCTCACCAAGTTGCCCAAGCCGGTCTCGAACCCACAGGCTCAGGCAATCCACTCACCTCAGCCTCCCAAAGGCGCGGGATTACAGGCTGAGCCACCGAGCCCGGCTTGACCTTAGACTTCTAACCTCCAACAATAAATGTCTGTTGTTTAAGCCACCCAATGTGTAGGACTTTTGTTATGACAGCCCTAGAATAATATATTTACGATCTGGCCCTTCACAGAAAACATTTGCTAGTCCCTGTTAAGCTAAGTAGAAAATTGGAAACAGGCAGATTCTAGACTTCACTCAGGACCTAACATAGATATGCCAGGGCTCTGCAGTTCCTTGCTGGAGAGCTTGCTCACTTCTCCATCCATCAAAACCCATCCCTCCTGTGTCCCAGCCCTTCAGGTCTCTCAGATGACTGACTGCACCTGAAATGAAGTCAGCAAATGTGAGCTATTAATGGGTGATGATGGCTTGGTAGATTGGCCCAGAGATAGCATCTTGTTTTCTTTCTGCTTTAAATGGCTTGTCCCAGAGGCAGGAATTTTGTAGGACATGTGTTGTGGACCATGCTCCAGCAGTTCCCCTCCCTCACATGGCTTTGGGAAGCTCCCCACTCTGCTCAGGAATGGAAAGTCTTGTTTTTTGTTTTTTGTTTTTGAATTGGAGTCTCATTCTGCCCAGACTGGAGTGCAGTGGCCGCTCCCGGCCACCGCAGCCTCGACCTACTGGGCTCCGGCGATCCTTCCACCTCAGCCTTCCAAGTAGCTGGAACTACAGGCACGCGCTACCACACCTGGCTAATTTTTTGATTTTATTGTAGAGATGAGGTCTCGCCAAGTTGCCCAGGTGGGTCTCAAACCCGCGGGCTCAGGCAATCCACTCACCTCAGCCTCCCAAAGCTCGGGATTACAGGCTGAGCCACCGAGCCCAGCTAGGAATGGAAATTCTTATGCTGACATGAAAGTACCAACAGCTCCTTTAGACTGTGAGACCCACAGCTGCATGCAAAGCTTCCAAGAAATTAGACTGGGATTGCCCTGTCCTTTGGAGGAGGACTTTATGTAGATTCACAGTAAACGTGCAATGCAGGGATGGGGAAGAAGGTGGAGACATGGAAAACAGTTATCATGAAGCCCAAGACAAGATCACCAGGTCATATGCTGGCCTGGATTCAAACTCTCAATGCATTCACTTTCTAGGGCTGCCATCACAAAGCCTCACAAACTAAGTGACTTAAAACCACAGAAAGTTGTTCCCTCATAGTTCTGGAGGCTAGAAGTCTGAAGCCAAAGAGTCGGCAGGGCCATGCTCACTTCAGAGGTGTTAGGGAAGAATCCTTCCTTGCCTCATCCAGCTTCTGGTGGCCACAGACATTCCGTGGCTTGTGGGAACATCATTCCAACCTCTGCTTCCATCTCCACATGGCTGCTTTCCCTGCATCTCTCTGTGTCCTCACTTCCTCTAATACTGGACATTCTTGTATGCAGTCATTGGATTTAGGACCTCCCTAAACCCAGGAAGATGTCATCTCAATATCCTTAATGAATCACACCTGCAAAGATTTTATTTCCAAATAAGGCCATGTTCTGAGGTGCCATGTGGACATAAATTTGGGAGGACACTATTCAACCCAGTACAGTCAGCATGGTTGAAAATGAGAGTGCTCCCTTCCAGACAAACTTGCTCAAATCAAAAGGGAATTGTTTGGCTCCTATAACTGGGAGATTTAAATGTGACACTTCGGGTTTCAGGTTTCAGGCATAAAAGAGGATCCAGGGGATCGAATATGTCTTCAGGAAACCATCTCTTTTTCTCCATCTCTTGACTCTGCAGTCCTCTGTGTGTGTTGGCTTCCTTCAGGCAGGCTCTTCTTGCATGGTAGTGACAATGATCCCCAGCAGCTCTAGACTTTCATTGTCCCTGCAGTCAATCCCAGTAAAGAGAGTAGCTTTTTTTTTCCCCAGGAAAAACCCCAAGAGAAACTCTGGCTTGGGTGGCAAGCCAATTCCTGAGCAAGTGGTTGTGCAAGAGATAGAGAACTGCAATTGGATAGAGAACCCCACTGACTTCTCGGGGTGGGAGTGGGGATCCTTCCAGAGATGCAGGACATGGAAGACTCCAGATGGGCATCATCAGGCTGCATGATAACCACCACACAACTCTAGCTCAGCTCTAAAACAGCACTTCCACTAAGTTCGTGGTTGAGGCTGATGACGATGAACCCTTTCCCCTACTCCTGTTTTCGTTTCTTTCTGGTAAATACTAACATTGAACTGGGTGTAGAACTCGGAGAGCTTTCCCTTGGCCCTTGTTTGGGGAGTGCCTAGAGTGAAGCAGGGCTAGGCTGCTTTGCCCAGTTTATCCTAGGCTCTCCTGGTTGCTAATTGTTACTGTTCTCTCAGACCTCAAAAGGTGGGGCATCATTATTCAGGGCCGGTTGGCCAGGCAGAAAGGCAGGTACAGGACGTGGCTCTGAACCTGCAAAGTGTCATGCACTCTCAAGCTAATGAATGCAGGCTTGTAAAAGAGTTGGGACTCTGCTGGCATCCTTAATGGGAGGGTGGCTGCTAGCTAAGAGCTAAAGCTGTGCTTGTCCACAAGCAAGACTTAGAAAGCAGAAGAGCGCCAACTACCTGACCCTTCAGATGCACACATACAGGTAGAGTCTCATTTCTTCTTTCAGCAAGCAGTTTTTGAGAGCATCTATGTCAAGCTCTGTGTTAGGCATCAGGGATACAAAGACAAAGGAGATTCAGACTGTGGAAGATCCACTTTTTACTGGAGAAAACTACACAGAAAGAGATAACCATAAAACGTGGTAAATGTAGTGATAAGAGAGATGCACTGAGAAGTACAAGAGCGAGAGGGGCCTGGTCAAGAAATTCTTCTTGGAAGAGGAGGGGAAAATATACATATGCCAAAATGAAGGACTTGGTTTTGGAATCAGGATGATTCACCCTAAAAAAGCTTTTCGCTCATAAATAATAGAAGATTCTATTCAAACAAACTTGAAAAAGAAAGACAATTGGTTTTTTCAAAAAGGTCAAAGTCCAAAAGAAAGGTCAGTTGATAAAGAGGGTCACCCTGTCTTCAGGACTGGGGTTCTACTTCTCTGCCTTCCATGGATCAGCTTCTTTCTTGGTCAACTTTCCTCATGGAAACAAAATGGCTACTGCAGATCCAGCCCCACATACCAAATTGTCACAATGATGCAGCATTCCAAGTCAAGGTGCTGAGAGGCACTCTGCTGGCCTGGCTTAGCTCACAGGCCTATTCCTGGTTCAGTCACCATGATCAGGGCATGGAATATGCTAACTATCCTAGCCTCAGTCACAATTCTACCACTAGAACTAGGGGTAGCATCAAACGTTTAGAATGGAGAAATGTTTGCAGCCAATGTGTATCTGCTATACAAAGGAAGCAGAGTACCTAGCTGGGCTTCCTGAAGCTCCATATGTGGTATCATCATCTCTCATCAACAGCCAGAAGAAGCCCCTGATTCTTCAGTGAAGTGTCATGACCAAGAGAACAGAAAAGGATCCTAACTTTTGAAAATCAGAGGCAAAAACCTGTTCTTCAAGGAAAAAAATTCCTATCAGCCCTCATCATACTATGGTTTCTGGAATATATTAAACCAAAACCTCTCTTGGCTGGGTCAGATGCCTCCTTTTGTGTGAGGAGGGAGGCAGTACTATAGCACTTTGGGTAGCTAATGGTATGCTGCAGTAGCAAACAACCTCCAAATCTCATTGGCTTAACGCAAGATCACCACAAGTCCAGGTGAGTCTCCAAGGGCATGGTCCTCCATGTGATGACCCAGGGATCCAGGCAAAAGGTGTTTCCAGCATCCTATAACTTGCACCCTCTGGTCCCCAAATCAGAACAGCAGGAAGAACCAACTGGAGAGACAAGCACTGGGACTGTCTACCTGGAAGTGACACCCAGCGCTTTGAGTCACATTTCTTTAGCCAAAGCACGTCCCATGTCCATACCTAACATCAAAAGACAGGTGAGCACAGTCCATGCCTAGAAGTAGAGAACTGGGTATTGGAGAAGGCTGGTAATACCTGCTCCCGTGGAATTCCAGGCTCCTCAAGCAAGAGCAGAAAACTGTGCCAGATGCCGCGCCTGCCCGCTGCACTGGAACCAGCCTTCTGTGATTCAACTGCCACACGCAGGAGCTGGTCTCCAGGCAGGGAGGAGACTGGCAATGGAAAGATTAACCGCTCCCTGGGTTCCACATGGGGATCAGTACTTTCAATAGTACTTTGTGAGTTCAGCCTCAAAGTAAATGGTTAATTCATCTTGTATCAACAGCACTGTGATTCATAATGTAAACTTGGAGAATCCTTGATGTTTCAGGCCCACATTCCTTTTATTTTGGCTCTGCATTCTTTTAAAGCCACAGTGTGCTCATTTAATAGAATGCAGCATGCAAATGCACAAGTTTTTGCCTGGAGGCAATTTAGCCTGGCTGTTTCAATGGATGTCTTCTTTCAAGTGTATATTCTTTCTTAAATTATTTACTGGGTAAACACACTTTGCATTTTCAAAAGGGAGATTAAGACTGCTTGCTGCAGACCTGGTTGAACATAAAGCCCCTCCTTGCCCAAAGTTAGGAGGAAGTTACTTTGGACTTCCCCCCAAGTTCCTTCTCTGTCTCACTAGCTGGGAACCCCTCTCTCTGCCTGGCTTGTTTTTCTGATTCTCTCGGAACTCTGCATTCCTTTCTCTTTGCCTACAGCAATACGGGCCGGCCGCCCCTGGCTGCGACGATATCTAGGCTTCTTTACAGATGGGGCCTACCAGTGCCAGCCATTGTTTCCCCCTTCTAAGCTGGCTCTGTCCTATCCACCCAAGTGCCCTGAGAGTTCACTTTTCTGGTCCTGAGAAGGACTGCATTTGCACAACTTCTCTGAGGTCCAAAGCTGTGTAGATGGCCTGGCCAGAATACTTACAGCTCCGACTCTTTTTTCCCCTCTGTACTCTTCCTTCAAAATGTCTGCCAGCCTTTGGTTTGAAAGCAAATGTCCTTTCCTGCTGACATCCTCCAGCACACGTCTCAGTTCCCCAATGACGGGTCCTTTTCCTAGCTTCAGGGAGAAGACTCAGTAGTGCTCTGAAAAGGTGTGACAGAGTATGAAGTTCCATCTTTGCAGTGCTAGTTTCAACCATTAATGTTAGCCTTTTCCATGCAGACTTCTTGAGATTTTTCTGCAAATTCAATTGCACAGATTTAGGGTAACCCCGTCAGGTCCCCTCCCACTCTGGGAGCCTTTTTGTCCTCTCAATAAGTCCTGCTTTCAAAAAAATAAATAAATTGCAGAGATTTCGTCTTCATTCTCCCTCGGATGGAACGGTTAAGAGTACCAGGGACTGCACTCTTTCATTATCACTCTTTGAACAGTTCTCTTTTGATTACCTGTGTGCCAGCAACTGTGCCGTGTTCTGGGGCTGTAGAGGTGAATTCTGCCTGGTACTGGGCCACACAGAAGGGTCTGCTGAAGCAGCAGGAGAGGGTAAGGCCCCAGGCCCTTGTGGATGCACTAAGGAGAGGGTGAAGCCCAATTAGGGAGGCCAGGGAAGTGCTGAGGGTTTAGGGATTCCTGTGTATTCCTTTTTCTAACCATGCCTCAGATTGAACAAGTAACACCCACAGTTGATCCTTTATAAATTAGCATCATGGATGCCTTGGGGCCCTCAACCCACAAATAAAATGGTTGTCAACCAAGCTGTACAAGAGACACACTACTGTAGATTACTTAAGGCAGAATTTTAAAGAGTTTTCATGCTTTTAATCTGTTTCACTGCTGAGTTTCAATTTTGCTGATTTCCTTTGCAAGTCTGATGAGGGTGACTGTGGTAAATAGAGATTTTGACAGTGACTTGGGCAAATGGGATGTGTAGGGACTGTTCTGAAGACTTATGTCCCTTCCAGAGAAAAGGGGAAAAAATCAATTTGGGTTTTAAATGGAGCCACCAAGTAGCACCAATCAGTGTTCATAATTTGCCTCACTTTAATAAGTTGTGAAGCTCTGTTTTTATTTATTTATTTGGAAGACAGAATCTTCCTGCCTCCTGAGTAGATATGGCAGGTTAAGTCTGAATTAGCTGTCATCACAGAAGAATTAATGTGGGGTACAGACTTTCTAGTGGAGAAGGGAAGAAATAAACGAGACAGATCTTAGCTGAGCCTTGCGTGATAAATGAGCACCAAGCGGACCATTCATCTCCGGTGAGGAAAGTGGACACAGGCACTAAAGCAGTTTTGCGGAAGACGTGTCAGCAAATGTGATCATTTTGTAACCTGTCAGGAGGAGAGGGAGCTCGTCCTTTTAGGGGGCCACAAGGGAGTGGGTTGGTCTGATGTGACAGTTTCCGTTCATCCGTTTAGGTGTGGGGAGAAAGGGGATGGGTGAGGAGGAATCTGACTAAAACTTCAACCTGGTGTCATCATTCTTCCAAGAAGTAAACTCATCTAGAAGCTAGAAAAGACTGCAGATACCCTGCAAAGGTTTTTGTGTGTGTGTGAAGATAAAAAGTAGGAGGATGGGTTCTCTGTTCAGCTGGGGACCTGGCTTAATCTCACCTAGCTCCTCCCTATGGAAGACCCATGTCCAGAGTTCGAGTGTGGAATGAGGCAGCAGACCTTTTGCTGCTTGCTATTTGGAGGAGGGGTGGGTGGAATTTGATATGGGGTTTCAGGCTGGATGGATAGCCAGCTAGCCAGCCGACCAGACTGTGTCTCTATTTCTGTGTGGCTCTGTGAGAGCGAGCGTGGGCACTGCTGTTTGACCTAGGTTCCCTTTGAAAGTCTCAACAAAGCATTCTGATGTTCGACCTCTTTTCTCCGAATGAGGTAACAAATTATGAAACAGCCTCATCACAAGCTCTCTGCAGGCATCCGGGAGCGTGTGTCTCCACTCTGGTCCTCCTTCTGAGTCCCTGGTTCCCCGTCAGCATTCAGCAGAACCAGAACCAAGAGGGGTTAGAATCCCTAGAGGTGAGGGCCCACCAACAAACACACAACAGGCACCCGGAGTACTTTGTATTATTTCTCATTTCCATCTTTTTTGCTACGGAGCAAATGTAACGTTTCTTCCTGGTGCAACGGAGCATGAGCACAGTGACAGATGATGGTTTCACAACCCAAGCTGCACGTTTGACACTTGCTTCTTAACCCTGTCCTTGTCTTCCTACGTCTCTCTTTTACTTTTCCCCAGGTATTTTTGTGCAGGTAAGTCCCTTGCTGACATATGTTTCCTTGGAGTCTTTTGCTTTAATAGCAAAAAAAAAAAAATGAGGCTTGTCTCACCTTTTAAATTAAAAAGAGAAGCTCACAAGGGGCCCTTGATCACTTAAACTACATAGTACTCTGAACCTAGAAAGCCATTTGATTTGCCTTAGCTTTACAGTAAGCATTTCTCCGAGGGCAGCATTGACAATCGCTGTGGTGTCATTTGTTTTCTCGTGGGTCATTTGTAGAACCAAAAAGCTGCATGATCTATCACATGCTACACACACACACACACACTTCACATACGCACACCACACATCAGATTCCCCACCCCCACCTGCAAAGCTGTTGTTTGATTAGCCAACTTGGCCTTCAGTGATTTTTGTCAGACTTTCGTACATTTGTCTGAGTGCATTTTTTTCTCCTTTGCTCTCTCCTAGAATCATCCAGAACCGCATCCTGCTCGTTATCCTAGGGATCATCGTGGTTCTCACCATCCTGATGGCGATCACTTTTTCTGTCAGAAGGCAATGATGTATCTGCTGTCCCCTGATAAACAGCAACAACGACTTGTTCTGAGTAATTAAGACAAAATGGTCACATGGATCATTCTTTTGCGCTGACAGGCCCCAGGTGACCCTCTCTCTCCCTCACCACTGTTCAACTGAAGTGCAAAGAGTGTAAAAGTATTTTCTATTCTTGTTTGCATGTGGGTTGGTTTCCTTTCCTATGTTCGTCTTCACCCAGATTTGTTTTTTATAGAGGAAGGTGAATGTTTACTTACCTTTTGGTAATTTCATCAACTGACCAACATAGCCTTGCCCTGTGGACATGTCAGGGGTCACACTTTGGGAGAGGGCAGGATGAGGCAATCACAGGAGCTTCTGTCTGTCACACGCCTCTTGTCACCGAAAAGCCCTTCTGTGATATCTGAGGATAAAAATGCAAAGAAAAGCAGTGGCCGGAGCTGGTGACCCACTCTAGCAAACCAGCACTGTTCCCACCCAGACTTAATGAATCTAGTCACCCTGCCTGAGTGCTTTCATTGTAAAGGTGGGTATTTAAAGTCAGTTGCGAGCCAGGCTCAGTGGCTCAGCCTGTAATCCCATGCCTTGGGAGGCTGAGGTGAGTGGATTGCCTGAGCCCGCGGGTTCGAGACCCGCCTGGGCAACTTGGCGAGACCTCATCTCTACAATAAATCAAAAAATTAGCTGGGCGTGGTAGCGCGCGCCTGTAATTCCAGTTACTTGGAAGGCCGAGGCGGAGGGATGGCCGGAGCCCAGCAGGTCGAGGCTGCAGTGGCCAGGAGCGGCCGCTGCACTCCAGTCTGGGAGACAGTGAGACTCCAACTCAAAAAAAATAAATAAATAAAGTCAGTTGTACAAGAAGTCATGTTAGCACTTTCCCTGTTTTTCTATTGCCTACATTTTTTTAAGCCCAAAAATATTTTTGCTGAGCCTGCCCAGTATTCACTTTTCACAACTTTGATTGCTGGCTACAAGAAATATTTCCTTCCCTTCCCCAAATCCCATACTCCCCAGAATTTGCTGGCAACGTGAGCCCTGGCACAGGATTTAATTGTGACCTCGTCTTCCCTGACCTGTGTAAGCATCTCTGTAGCCTTTCGGTTTTAATATTTGCACTGCCAAAAGCAGCCCTCATACATGCAAAAGGTCTGACAAGGTTCTTTCCACATCCACTCCAGTATGTAAAGAGAACATGAATATTTCAGTAAGAGCAAGAACATGACTCCAAATGTGATTATAAATATGGGAGAGTCCTATAGGATGATTCACTAGAAATAAACTTTATGGGAAACGTTCACTAACCTCCTTTAAAAGAATAAGGGACTGCAGATTGTTACAAAAGAAACGGCTTGGGTTTTTTACTAACAAATGTTAGCAAAGCTTTCCTGAATTCACTATGTATTCAAACCTCTAATGTGCACTATGGTTTTTGTTTTTTTTTTTTCCTTCATTTCTTTCTGGCTGAGGTAACCAGGAATTGCATTCAAAATGAATTCATTTGTGATCAGGCTTAAAAGTTGCCCAAGCTAAGGTCATTTTCCTTCTAGTCATAAAGCAGAATGTGTTTTTCTTAAGACTTCATGGGCACTTACTGGTCTGTCCTGTCTGTTGAATATAATTAGAAGCTTTGAATCCTTGAAAAGCAAACCTGTTCTCTTTATCAAAAATGCTAACCACCTGTGTCCATAGATCAAGCTCACCCAGATGCAGCACTTGACATTTTTCCCAACTCAGAAGAAACCCATTATGGTTTAGAGAGGAAAGGCAGAATGGCAAAATCCACCAGAGAAATTGTACTTATCGAAACAGGCCAGGGCCTGCATGTGTTCAGATAAATCATTTAGTATTGTGTAAATAAAGCCTCAGCCTAGACTTCGGAGGGATGGTATGGGATTTTGGGGGAGCAAAACAGGACAGTAAAGGAGCGGGAAGCTATGCTAATTTTCCTGTCAGCTTCAAGGATCCATCTCGGCAAGAATCTTGTCTTCTGATGACGGAGTTCTGTACATGCTAAACACATCTAAGAACCATTAGAAAGCAAGGAAACAAACAAGCAGCCCCCTTCGCATCCTGACACACAAACAGTCGTCAAGTATTATACCAACCCCTCTGATGGCTTCCTTTGAAACTGTTGATCTTAGCTAAAGTGTATAACCAGTTACAGAGCTGCACTTCCCACCTCTGTCCCGTCTACTGTCCAACAGACTTCCAAGGCCACCTGGCAAGCAAGGTTGATCTGATCGTCTAAACTTGCTGGCTTCTAAATATTTCACTAAAACCTTGTGTTCACATGGAAGTAGATGAAATGGGCGAGAAGGAATACATTGCTCATCCCTCAATAGCTTTTCCTTTCAAGTTTTATGTCTTCATCAGCCCTTTCCTGTGATTTTGCCCCAATTCAACCTTGGGAGTGGGAAGAATATGAACAGATGACCCTTGGCCTCATAGCTCCATCAGACCACCTCGAGAGCAACCACCTCGCTTGGGGTAGTGAGCACTTTGTGAGGAAGCTAGTCCCAAGGTCCCCTGAACTCTCTCCTGGCCTTCCTGGATGCTGCAGAAACAATTCAAAGAGCCCCAAGAGAGGCCAATTGTTCTTCCTTCCCTTCCCTGGGGAAGGAAGACAATCCACAAACTTAAGGCAGGTCATGAAGCAGATCTGTGAGAGGTTCTAGGTGCTTACTAGGTAGACTTTGATTGGTGAATATTTCTAAAATTGGGAGCCCTTGTTTAAAAGATGCTTGACTTGGGGGAGGGGGCGGAAATGAAGATGTGGAGGAGGACGAAGAGAAGGAAGCTCTTGCCATATAAAATTCATACAGACTAAACAGTTTCCCTGACAGAATAAATAAAGTGGATGCTACCCTGCTCCAGAATCAAAAGCCATTTAATTAAAGTCTCTTAAGTTGCAAAGAGTTTTAAATGTTCCATGTTGAAGGCGAATGCCTGCAAATGCAGTGGGCTTGACGTCAGCGCCAGGCCTGGGCTGGGAGGCCATTTGCTATTCTGTTTAAGGCAGGCTGGATTGTCTTATTTTGGAACCAGCTTGGTGGGGGGTTTGCTTTGCTACTGCTTCTGAGCCCTGAGCTTCAAAGGCTGAAATTAATGGTGAACAAAATTGTGCGGCTCTGGCCATCCCATGCGGGGCAAGCCCATTGAGGGTTATCATTAAGTAAAGAAATAAAGAGGGGGAAAAAGCCTGACTGTTCCAAAAACCTCATCAGATAATGACCTCAGTGATTGGGTTTTCATTACCAAACAGCATCCAGAGATTATCCACCCATAGAAGAAGGGAGGGGGGAAAAAAGAAAGAAAGGAAAAGCAACTGTCTTTCTCTCCCTCTCTTTCTCTCTCTCTCTCTCTCTCTCTTTTTTTTTTTTGCACATCTTTTCTTTAAAACTGTCAGATCATTTCAGTATTTCAAATCCGAGGAAAACAGCCTGCCTGCTGCTGTATTTGAAGTTGTAATGGTGTCAAAAAGTCACGACTGACTGACAGCCGTCAGTCCCAGAGGGGCTCATTAAATCATAAAAACTTGACAAGGAAATAATTGCGCATCGCCAGCAACTTGGCGCCTGTTTAGACGTTTTTATTTTCTTTCATTATTAGTCCCCACCATTACGTTCATTAACAAATTGCATTAAACAACTGTTAAGGGCTAATGATTTGTTTATCGCTTTTTTTTATTATTATTATTTAAACATTAGCTGTGTCATGTGGTACCCCAGCAGCCTCTTGCCATCATCTGACTGAATATTTTTCCACTCCGAGCTCTGGGTACTGTTGGAATATGAAATAGATTATTCATTACTCTCCTCTTTGCCACTGATTTGGTTTCATGTAGCGTCTTCCACAGAGAAAGATGAAAACTTGTCAAAAATAGGTTATATCTTATTCGAAGGGGCAACAATAGCAGCAGGTACAGGCACGCTTTAATATTTAATTAAGGTTGATGTTAACCCCTTTAAATGACTTTAGCTGTAAGTTATATTCAAATGCAGAAGAGAAAAATAATTGTTCTTAATTTGCAACCTGTTCAGCAGGCATTCTTCATGGAGTGAGCTGGAAATTTAGAGCAGAATTTTGAAATAATGAAATTTCCCATCATAAATATTTATAGCAGTTTGTCTACGTAGTTGAGAATTAACTACAAACGATGATTTCCTCATCGCTTTGGTTTGAACTGTTCGCCTAGTGGGGCAACCATGCCGGGGAGGGGAGGTGGCTTTCCTGGGAGAAACGTGTGTGTGGAAGGGAAGTTGAGAGCCAAGTTCTGTTGGTTGGTTGTGGCCAGCACTGGGGTTTCAAAGGAACCACTCTGAGTCCCCTGTCACTTTCCTTTTCCTTTGGCTGAGTATGTGGTTGGAGGGCTGTGGTCTGGCAGGAGAGTAAGCAGGGATGTATTAAAGGAAGACATGTGTGTCCGGTGGCTGGTTCAGGGAGAGCGTGATGGGGCTTGTCTTGGGCATCTCTGTGCAACCAACTGGAGTTTGTTACAAGCAGTGCTTTCCTAATAGGCAACAGGAGTGACACTTTGCTGGGATTGACCTTCTGCCCTTTTTCCTTTCTGTGACTTGCCATTGGTGGGTTGACTGCATTCTCCATGGGCTTTGAGCTCAAAGGGCCAGAGAGGACAAGGCTCCATCATCATCATTCCAAGCCAGAAGTCAGTGGCATTCTCCATGCTCACCTTGTTTGCTCACCATGGAAGCCACCCTCAGAGGCCTGATTCATTGACAATTCAGGGCTGGTGTGTTGGGTCTGCATAGATGAACGGGGAATACTATACTCCCATTCCCAGAGGGACCAGAGCCCTTAGGTAGCTCCGCTATGGGTATGAGGGGAAGAGATGGTACGTGTTCCTTGCTCAGTGCATTATCTCCCAGCAGCAGCACCCCCCACCCCGGGACAGATGGTCCTGAAGGGCCAGTCCAGTGGGCGTGAGGCAGAGGAGGCCTGGCCTCAAACCTCATTGGTCACTATGGGTACAGAAACAGCAGATGCACCAGGGTTTGGAGGGAGTCTGGGGGGTCCCAAGCCTCCATCTCAGTCCAGGGAGGGAGGGAAGGAGGAAGAGAGGGAAAAGAAAAGAAAGAGAAATGTTCTTGTTTATGCATCTTTACTTTGCTTGTGACCCATTAGACTCAGACCAATGGCATCTGCCCGAGGGTGTCCACATGATGTGATCAGTCAGACGGCTCTTGGACAAGTTACCAGCCTTTGTTAAATTGGGCAGGTGACTATGTGGACAGCTCAGAAAAGTTATTGAAGCCATAGGCCCTGCACCCAATAAGGTTGGATTTAAGGGCAGCCAGGAGCAGCTGGGCCCAGGCAGGAAAAGAGCCAACACATCTGACATGGGTGAGAGAGCCAGGGTCAGTGTCCACTGCTGTTGTGGAGGTGGGAAGACACGGGAAGTTCTGAGACAGGTCCCATCTTCATTAGAATTCCAGGTCAGTAACAAGATAAACATTTCAGAGCCCACTTACCAGAGGCAAGTAGTGCACAACCAAGATGGCAGGCAAGAGGGTAGGAATGTATATGGAAGTGGGGAACGGATGATGGACGGGTGATGGATGGAGGAATTCCCTGGCATGGAGGAGGGGGTGGGAGTAGCCAAAAGAGGGGCACAGGCAAGCAGCGCCCGCTTAGTACCACCCTGAGCCCATCTCTGTCCTTCTTCAGGAGGAGCCAACGAAAAGGAAAGACGGGGCGCATCCCTCCTGGCACTCCTGCCCAAGTCACACCACACCCCTGCTGCCATGCCTCCTGGGCTCCCCCTGCGTGCTGTGGGGAAGCACCTCCTTGTCCTGAATCGCTTGTTACTCTTGCTGCATAAATAACGAAGGCATCACAAAGAGGGGAAATGCCAAGAAGCAGAGCTGTGGACTGTGATTCTGTGAACTCCACACCCCCCTTCCCTTCATCCAAACAAGGCCCTTTGGCGTGAATAATAGCTCCGCAGCTCGAAGCCTGTATTGATCGGCTGCACACGCAGCTCCACGGAGAGCTGCCTGGGCTTTTCCTGGGGGCAGAACTGGCTCCTCTGGGCGCAGCCGCCTCCCGCCCCTCCCCACCTCCCCCGGCCTCCCTCAGGTGTGTTCAGGAGGGTACAATACCGAGGGGAGCCTAGACCCTCTCCAGCTCAGTTCCACTTTGTTGCTGCAACTTTTCTGTTTTTAACTTCTTTTGCCAGGAGTTAGAGAGAAATGTTTTTTCACAATGAGGCCCCAAAGAGTTGAAAATAAACACATCCTTGGGCTCCAGCCTCTCTCCAGAAGGTTCTGCCATGGGCCCAGACCACAGAGGGGCCCTCAGCTGACACTTCTATAACCCAGCATTGGACTGAGCACCTTAGCATACTGTTCTGCCTTTTTCTGTTAAGTAACCCTGTGTAGCGCCATCAGCAGGAAGAGGAGCAGAGAATGTGGCTAGAATCCTTCACCTCCTTGGGGGATGAGGGACTGTTGCTAAATTCGATGGAGAAGTGTCAGCCATAGACTGGTAAACCAGCAGAGACTAATGCCTGCCAGCCCCGCTCTCCAAGACTCTGACTAGACCGTCTCCTTCCTTTGTTTGCACCTCTTCGGGACACAGGAAGTAGCTAAGGCCTTGACCCCTTCAGAGATGTACAGTTCTATGGTCAACCTCTGCACAGTGACACCCTATGGACTAGTAGATGCCTGAAACCCCACCCCTAAAGATTCACTTGTTTGATTTCTGACCTTGGAAGCTGGGAAAAATGCAGATTCATTTTCCCTAGAAAGCTTCAGTCCTACCAGCCATATGTGATCCCTCTGGGTGACTTGTCTGACACTTTTCTAGGGTCACATTTTGGGCTTGGGGACAGACATACCCACCACATGAGGGAGAACTTTGTGGTCTTTGGGAGAAGGGTTAGAAGGAAAGGGAACCTTGGTTCCCTGGGACCAGCTCCTGGGAGGTTTCTCTGTATCAGCTGCCCTCATGGCAATGGAGGGTTACAGGAACACAGTCTCGCTCAAAAAGTCTACACTCATACTGACCAGGCCCCCGTTCCTCTAAGGACTGTGCTCTGGCCCAGGGCTGTACTTGGCTAACATGTAGCTCTGAAAACGAGCTCTGTAAAGTAGCGGTAACTGGTCAAGTGTCTCCTGGCAGGTCCCACAGCAGTGCCCTTGCTGAGGAGGCTGGAGAACGAGCAGGAAGACAGGGGGTGGAGTTAGGATGGTTAACTCTTGGGTCCAGCAAACGGTTTTCCCTCTTCCTGCGCTACTAAGGGTGAGAGAAGTCCAAATCCACACTGTGGTGCACAATTTGGCATTTGGGGATGGGTCCCAAATGGATTATTCATGCCCCGAGCAGACTTCCCCATGCTGCCTCATCCAGGGGTCTTGCACGGGATCATGTGACCACCAGAGGTTCTCTCCACTCCATTTCCATCACCTCTTATTCATCCAACCCCACCCCTCTGGAACTCTACACTACATTTATTTTAAAAGGGGAGAAAGTCAAGTGAGAACTAGATGGTTCCAGTGAGCTCATCATTGTCCCCAACAAGACTTCTAAGTAATCATACCTTTCTCTGTTTGAAGCATGAGAGGTAAAATCAGATCTATTCATTCATTCAGTGAATATTTATTGGACATCAACTATGTTCCAGGCCCTGAAGACACATGGGGAAGAAGATAGATAAGAAAAGAAGGAAGATGGTCTCACAGCACTGGGGGCCCTGAGGCTGGAGGTCAGAAAGCTGTTTTCATTCCCCGCATCCTGACTCGCTCTCTGATCTCAGGCAAGTCACTCTCAGGGTCTCAAAATCACATCGAGGTTCCCCTGCCTCCTCTGCCTCCCTTGTTTCCCCCTGAGATGAATGCCCCATCACCATGAATTTCTCGGCAAAGTCTTCTCTGCGTGGACAGTGCTGTGTGTTCATGCCTTGCAATTCTCATGACTGCCTTTGCCAAAGAGCCCTGTTGGAGTCTGAGCAGGGCTGAGTCTTGCCTGAAAGTGGGTGGGTTCCCATCAGCACTGGTCCCACATCCAGGATGGTCAGGGAGACACGGGGGATAGGACTATTTCAATTGGGACTGACTTGGATGATTTTTTTCTTTTCTTTCTTTCTTTCTTTTTTTTCTGCTGCTTATTAAAGGTTTGACTTGGCAGGCAATCAGGAGCCCAAAATATCATAAAAGGGAAAAAAGTTGCCGAGTGGCTAAGAGGTGCACCACGGGAGCGTCGCTGGGCTCACCAGCGAGGTGAATTGCTAAGCGAAGAGCAGGGAGCAGGGAGGAAACGGAGCAGGAGACTTTTCAAAGGCTTCTCTCCTCTTCTTCTCCTCTCTCTGTGGAAAGGGGAAAATAGAAGTAGAATCCAGATTTGGGTATGTGGCTGATTTGGTCCCCCTCCTGCACCCTCCCCCCAGACAGTGGAGAAACTTTGATGTCTGGACACGTGGCATCTGGGGACAGAAGAGCTTGGGCATCCCAGCCAGCACAGCCGCACGTTCTGGTCTCTGGACGGCCTTTCTGAACTCCTTTGTGAGGGGAGATGAAACCCAGAGACGGGGAGAGGGTTTTGAAATGAGGACACGTG
Source organism: Carlito syrichta (assembly GCF_000164805.1). Classification (NCBI taxonomy): domain Eukaryota; kingdom Metazoa; phylum Chordata; class Mammalia; order Primates; family Tarsiidae; genus Carlito; species Carlito syrichta. The sequence continues at coordinate 175,747 of NW_007233014.1, forward strand.
GCATCGGCATCCCTTAAGCTTGGTGCTGGCCCCCTTGGAGAGGGTGTGGGCAGCAGAAGCCAACCAGGAACTCACATGTATGGAACCTTTGAGCTGTGCAGGCTTCAGGGGCCGTTTTGACCAGCTGATCATTTTCAGATGGGGAAACGAGGCTCAGAGAGGGGCCGAGACTTTGGATCATCCAGCAAATTGGTAACAGGGCCAGGAGGAGACCCCAGGCCTTCAGCCACCAGTGCAGCATCTTTCCTTTGCACCAGCAGGCAGAACTTCCAACAGCACCATGGACTGGCCCTTGAGTCTCTCATTCTCCCACCTCATCCCTTCCATCCAGCATCTCCAGGCTAGGTCTTTCGCCCCCCTCAAGCTCAGAAAGATTGTGACCCAGCCACAGAGCCAGCGGCCTCCTCGATAGTGTTGGCCTTCACACCACCAGTTAAATGTTTTTTTTAACCAACATGTACAGAAAAACTCAGTTCTGTCCCTGTTGACTATTTTCCCTGAATGTCAGATCTTTTCTGTTGAGGGATTGGCAGGGGATGCCCAGGGTCCCTCCTTAGCTGAGCTCCTGACGTCACCTGGGGAAAAGCATTTCTGTCCTCAATTCCTTGCAGCATCTTCTCACCCACCACCATCACTAGCCATCCCTCCACCGAAAGAATCCTGTGAAAAACAACTGGGAAAGAGAGGCCCCACCATGACGCTGAGCCCATGGGGGACTTCAGTTGCTGATACTAAGGGGATGCTGCTTAGGACTGGGGGAAACCCTGTCACCACTCTGATCAGTTGGTCCAAGTGGTCGTAGCTGAAGTGTGTTCACACCTAGGAACAGTCTGGTGAGGAGACCCAGAGAGGATCTAGTCTTCTTCCAAAGTCTGGCATCTTCCTTTCTGAGGTGGGCTCAGGCCCAGGGCTCTGGGCCCTGCTGTGCCATTAGCCTTATGCATGGCCTTGTGCAAGTCACATCCTGCCCCAGGCCTTAGTTTCCTCATCGAGCAAATAGGAAAGTAAAGTTGGGCTAGAAAATCTCTCAGAAGGGTAGGCGTCTGCCAGCTCCCAGCCATCCATGGCAGTGCCAAGGGTTCATTCCTGACAAAGTGAGAGCCAAGACCCTTAGGGTAAGATGGCAGCCTCTGGTGTTCAGACCTTCTAGAAAACCAGAAGACGGCTGGGCTCGGTGGCTCAGCCTGTAATCCCAGCACTTTGGGAGGCTGAGGTGAGTGAATTGCCTGAGCCTGCGGGTTTGAGATCCTCCTGGGCAACTTGGCGAGACCTCATCTCTACAATAAATCAAAAAATTAGCTGGGCGTGGTAGCGCGCGCCTGTAATTCCAGCTATTTGGAAGGCTGAGGCGGAAGGATCGCCGGAGCCCAGCAGGTCGAGGCTGCGGTGGCCGGAAGCAGCCACTGCACTCCAGTCTAGGCAACAGAGTGAGACTCCAACTCAAAAAAAGAAAAAAAGAAAACCAGGAGACTTGGCGAGTTGAGCTTCTGAGTGGTCTTGGATGCAGGGCTGGTATCACAGCTTGTGACCAGTGTAGTCACTCTATGGCCCTGTGCTCAGAAGGACTTCACACTTGTTCTGTAGTCACTGTCTTCAAATTCTTAATAATTGTATCTTTGTCATTGTGTTTTGTAAGTGAAGGCCAATGGAACAGTGGACTATGAACTGGAACTTGGAGCCTTCTACCATCTCCCTGCTTCTGGGGTCCTCTTCTCAGCCGCTTCCTCCCCTGCCCCAGAGCCCCAGTTCCACTCAACCTCTGCCTCCCTGTCCCCACTCAGCAACCACTGCCAACCTGCCCCCAACCTGGACACAGACATGGTGAAGGTCAGATGAGCATGTGCACCCCACAGCATCTTGGGGTGGGGCATGATAGCAGCAGCAGTTCCTGTCCTGGGCTGGCAGCATCATGGCACATTCAATGGTGGGACTCTGCAGGGATGAGTCCCTAGGCCACCCAGACCCAGTAACTAGGGTGTTCTGGTCCAAAGGTTGCAGGACCCCCGGGGGTTGCCCATCTGCTGTGGTTTGGGGCAGAGGCTTGACCTCTTGCCTCAGACCTGGGGCACAACATATCTTGCTTGTGAGGGTCTGCACTCCCCTCGGGAGAATCCTGATGTCTAAGGGGGCACCCCATCAGGTATCTCCATACCTGGGGGAGACCCTCTCTTCCTTCGTTCAGCCTTTCCAAGTCTGACTTGTCTTTTCTGGCCAGCCCAAGGCACCCACCTGAGAGAGCCATGAGGTATAGTTTACAACCTTGGTAATTCATGTTTGGTGCAATATGGTAATGCATGTTAAATATTCTGATATTTGCACTTGTATTGCGCTGGGCTCGGTGGCTCAGCCTGTAATCCTGCTCTTTGGGAGGCTGAGGTGAGTGGATTGCCTGAGCCCGCAGTTTCGAGACCCACCTGGGCAACTTGGCGAGACCTCAACTCTACAATAAATCAAAAATCAGCCGGGCGTGGTAGTGCGCGCCTGTAGTTCCAGTTACTTGGAAGGCTGAGGCGGAAGGTTCGCCGGAGCCCAGCAGGTGGAGGCTGCGGTGGCTGGGTGCATGCCACTACACTCCAGTCTGGGTGACAGAGTGAGATTCCAACTCAAAAAATATAAAATAAATAAAATAAGTAAAACTAGCATTGCACAATAGAAAAATGAATGGTAAAAGTCATGCTGATAATGTGAAATCTTGACTTGACTTAGAACAGCAAATGAAAAACACCCTGACAAATTGAAAGGGAAACTAGGGAAGAAAGCAAAAAGCAAGTTTTCTTGCTTTTTGAACAAGAGTCCCCACATTTTCATTTTTCACTAAGTCCTGCAATTATGTAGCCAGTCCTGCTTGCATGGGTCACCTACCCTCTTAGGCACCGTTTTGCCTATCACTAAATCCCCTTCCTTGCCCAGGGACCCATTATGATAAAATCCAGGAAAGAGATTTGGGAACCAATCTCAGCCTCAGAGCCACAGCCCATTTTTCTTAAAAGGGGAGCTGGACTGGCATCCGAAGAGATTTCAGTCCCCTCATGTAGGTTTAACCATCATGGTCAAGGCAGTCTCTTCCAGGTATTACTCTCCCTAGACCTAAAGCCCCAGTGTAATAGCCTCCCACAGATACAGAATAGAGACATAAGCACCAGACAGATTTAATTTGGAATTCAACCAATTTAATTTGGAGAGACTTCAGCTGGCCTGAGAGCTGAGACCTTACAGTGGGCAAAGACCAGCCCTAGATTTCTGCACCCATCCATTTGATTTTCAGCTGAGGCCCAGAATTTTGCAGCTCACTACAAAGCTACCAGCACTATGGAGCGTGGGTACCAACCAGGTTTGGTTTGAGAGATGTCATCCTCTTAGAAATGGTAAAATTCCTGATTTTACTTATACTTCCAGGGGGAAGGTATTCCCATTTCAAAATTGTTTTCGAAGCTACCTTAATGGAGGTTTCATGTGCAGCATGCCATCTGCTTTGTCTGACATTTGAGAGTGAAACTGCCCAAAGATTAAATAGGTCCAAAGTAGAATCCTGTCATATTCTGTAAAAAGTAGTACCACTTTAAGGTAGCTTTAATGGAATGAATGAGTGAGTCAGTTTGGATCAAGTTGTTTCAAATCGAATCCAAATATGAAATTTCATACTCAACAGTGTCATTTCAGGATTAGGAAAAATTATATGGCTCCCATTTGGTTTTTATAGCTTTTCCCCAGTAGCAGATGGTCTCTCTATCATGTTAAAGTTTGGGGTTTTTTATCTTATTTAACTTCTTTCATTTTGAGTGATGTCTTCTGGCTCCAGCTCAACTTCGTAGAGATAATTCATTAGGCCCGAAAACTGCTCCAGAGTGGGATTAGAACCCGTGTAGTACATAGTCATGTTAAACTGAGATCGGCTAATTAATCGCTCTTCCCTGTGTAACTGAGCAATCGCGCTGCTTCCCCGAGGAATTGCAATTTCATGGTTCCTAATGATGCTGCGATTACATTATCTGGATCACTTAGGCTGTAGGTGTCAGGAGCAGTGCTAGGAGCCTGTCTCAGGGACGGGAGAAGGCGCTCCCAAAACCGAGGGGGTGGCAGAAAGGAGTGAGAATGTCTGTTACTAATTTTCATTAGTGTGCTGCCATTTCTTACGTCTCATTCAGGCATTAGCTTCAAGTTCTGTTTTACCCTAGCTCCGTGATGCCTCCTTCCTCAGAACCCTCACGTTGTTTCCTTAAGAGTCACAGGGTTATTGTTTGTAAAAATCTATTTATTTGCTGTATTCCACAAAGTAATTTATGTCTAGCATTTATTTTCATTAGATTCCTTGGAACGTGGTTCTACATATTGTTAGCACAAGTAATTCATTTTGATTGTTGTTTCCCGAACTAACTTGTATTATTTGATGAGTTAAATAAAATGCCTGATTCCCAAGTATGCCGTTCCCACCTTTTGCATGTGGATTATTTCTCTTAATTCCACTCCCTTTCCTATTGAAAGCTAGTTATACATCTTCAGTTCAGTGCTCGGCTGCAGCTTTTGTACTGTGAATATAGAAACTGTCCTTTTTTTTAAATGATGTAACTTAACTTGAAGGATAATATTCAGGGTTGGTTTTTTTTTTTTTTTCTTTAGTTGGCCAGAGAGATGGCATTGCAGAGTGATCACAGACCTAGATTTGACTTCTAGTTCTCTCACTGGTGAGCTTGGGTAATCTCATCTCCTCACTGAGCCTCAGTTTCCTTGACTGTAAAGTAGAGAATATATTACTGAACCCAAGAACTGATATGAAGATTCAATTAGGTAGCCCATGGAAAATACCCCCAGGCATGTGACAAACCATGACCATCACACTCATCATAATTAAATGCATTGCTCAGTAACATGGCAGACAAATATTGCTTGGAGGGCTATTGGTGTTTGGGTCCCCCCCCCCATACAGATTCCTTGTGGTTATGGGCTTTTAAAAAAAAATCTAAAGACTGCCTCAATTCTGTAGCTCCAGTGGTACAATTGGTAAAGTGGTAAGCTCACAATACTTATAAGAATGCCTTAATGGAAGAAATATATTTATTTCATTCATTTAAAAAAATTATTCTAAAAACATTTTGAAATCATTTTTTAATGCTAAATATCAGACATGGCACCAGGGATCAGGAAGTCAACACTGAACCTCAGAACAGAGTCTCTTCCTTCCCCAGAGCTCAAGGCTATTGAGGGAGACCCAGCAATCACCTGGTAATTAATCGCCATAGGAATTTAGTCACAGAGAGACCAGGAAAGGCAAGGCAGGCAGTCTTGGATGGTTGGGCTGGTTTGAGCCTACTCAGTGTCAAGCATATGGCATCCTGAAGGAAATATAAGGATACATTTCAAACGTTTCAAAAAAATCGACTGACTGAGAAAATAGAGACTATGAGAAATCATCAGTGCTATAATTTGCCAAGCACAGTGGTTCACACCTATAATACTAGCACTTTGGGAGGCCAAGGCAAGAGAATTTCTTGAGCAGTTCGAGACCTGCCTAGACAACAAAGAAAGACCTTGTCTCTACAAAAAAATCGAAAAATTAGCCAGGCATAGTGGCACATGCCTGTAGTCTCAGCTGAGGCAGAAGGATTGCCTGAGCCCAGGTGGCCATCTGTGGCAATCTGTGGTTGTGCCACTGCACTCCAGCCTGGATGACAGAGTGAGACCCCAACTCGAAAAAAAGAAGTTATGATTTGATGCTTTTAAATGAATTAATAGCAACATCCACAGAAATTTGAAAAATGAGACGTGCAAGATACAGTGTTTATTCAGACTCTATAAAACAGAGATTCAGATAAGGAAGGACCATCAGTGAATAAAAATGATGCCTGGTGTCCCCACCTTACTGCCAATTAAAAGGCAAGTACAGAAGAAAACATAACTCCCCTGTGCTCTCCCAGGAACACTGACGTCATCGTAGTCCATTTTCCCCCTCCCTAGTCCAAATTGCCATCTCTCTCACCCGGGCCACTGACGTAGCCTCTTGGCTGCTCTCTGCCTCCTATTCGGTAAGTTGTCTAAGCTCACGATAGCCAGGGTGAAGATTCGAAAATGAAAATCGGAGCCGGGCTTGGTGGCTCAGCCTGTAATCCCGCGCCTTTGGGAGGCTGAGGTGAGTGGATTGCCTGAGCCCGCAGGTTCAAGACCCGCGTGGGCAACTTGGCGAGGCCTCATCTCTACAATAAATCAAAAATGAGCCAGGCGTGGCAGCACGCATCTGTAGTTCCAGCTACTTGGAAGGCTGAGGCGGAAGGATCGCCAGAGCCCAGCAGGTCGGGGCTGCGGTGGCTGGGAGCGGCCACTGCACCCCAGTCTGGGCGACAGAGTGAGACTCCAACTCAAAAAAAAAACAAAAGAAAATCGGATCATAGAAGCTTCTGGTTCAGTATCCTTCGACTTGGCATAACCTTTCAAATCAGAATCCCTTACCATGGCCTTCCCAGCCCTGCATGACCTGATACCCACCCCTGGCCGGGCACACCATCTCTCCCCTGTTCCTGTCTCCACGCCGGCTCCCTCTGACACTCCAAGTTCTTCCCCACCTCAGAGCCTCTGCCTGGAATGTCCCCCTCCTCTCCTTCCTGCCCAAGTCTTGCCTGTCCTCCATACCTAGTTAAATACACCATCAGGGAAGCCTTTGCTGAACCCTTCCCCCAATCTCAAGGAATTCCACCTGATTCCTTCTTAACCTACCTTTTCTCTTATCATAATATATACTCGGGTATTCATTCCATGTTCTTTTTTTTTTTGAGTTGGAGTCTCACTCTGTCGCCCAGACTGGAGTGCAGTGGCTGCTCCCGGCCACCGCAGCCTCGACCTGCTGGGCTCCGGCGATCCTTCCACCTCAGCCATCCGAGTAGCTGGAATTACAGGCGCACGCTACCACGCCCGGCTAATTTTTTTGATTTTATTGTGGAGATGAGGTCTCGCCAAGTTGCCCAGGCAGGTCTCAAACCCGCAGGCTCAGGCAATCCACTCACCTCGGCCTCCCAAAGACCTGGGATTACAGGCTGAGCCACCAAGCCCTGCTTCCCTGTTCATTTTTTAATGTCCATCTTCCCCACTGGTCTGTATGCTCTGTGAGGGCTAGTACGAGGCCAGCTATGTTTCTCCATTTTTTTTGGTGCCAAAATTGAGCATGGCAGAAAGTAGGTCCTCAGTAGATCACTGTTGAATGAATGAATGAATGAATGAGTGAACAGGAAACAACTTCTATTATTTCAGGTGACTTGCTCGGCCAAAATTTTACCTCCAGGAAGTTCTCTGTTCAATTCTCACTTGTCCCCATCTAAAGGCCTGGTCACTAGGAATTATGGGAGAAAGATGGGTGGGATCCACTTCCTCCTGGACAAGAGGTGGGGCCGGGAGGAGGCACTGAGCCATCGGCCACCCCTGCACGGATGTTCCTGGCACGTGGGGCACTGACCAAGTGTTTGTGGACAGACGGCTGCCTGGATAAAACTGTTTTCTCCAGGAGTCTCCTTTTGCTATCCAATTTGGTCACCAAGATTCTCTCCCATCTTAAAAGGGAGCGGAGCAACTTCACAAAGCCTTCCTCGTTTGGATGCACAGCACAGCGAATTTGTACCCACCGAGCCTCCGGTGCCGATATTTCAAAACCTACAGTACACTAAACGTAAAACTTTTGTTCAAATTTCAAGGATTTTGATAGCCCAAGTGAATAGACACTGCCTATTGATTTTTCCCTTACAATGACTCTTGGATAACCTATTTTCTCATTTATTTTTAAAGACAGCTCATGAGATTTCATAGCAATTCTGCCCAACCTCCTAATATCAAAATCCCTCCTTGACCCTGAAAATTGTAATTCTGCTATAGATCACAGCTGCTGAATATTACCTTTTACTAAGCTGGTTAAATAAAATATGTCCAAATCACTAGATCCCACAAGCTGTGGTCTGCAAGTCTAATGATCCAAGGGCTGAGGTTTCCGACGCTGCACGCCCAACAGCCCAGTGCTCTCGCCGGCGGCCGCCAAAGTGTGGGAATCGAGAATATCGGCATGGGTTTGGAATTTAAGGAGGAGGAGAGAAAAAGGATAGCTCGGCTGGTCTTCAATGATTTTCTTGTAAAACTTTTACAAGAGAGACTTGGGCTGTTTGATGTGATCTAGACAATCAAATGCCCGCCGAGTCTGTGGCCAAGAGTTGCTGGGGTTTTCTCTCTAGTGGAGGAGGGGGCATGTTTGATGTAGGGCAAGTTCAAAACCCCCAAAGCCTTACACGCTGGTAGGTCAGATTACACTCACGAGGTGGGAGAAATATAACACCTAAAATGTGAAAAAGACCTCTGACCCCAAAGTCTCCTTCTGCCCTGGCCAGGGCTCTTGGTGGGGCTCTTAGTTTGCGTCTTGTCTTGGCTGGAAAGGGCCCAGGTAATATTCAACTCAAGTAGGCTTCTACCTTCCTGAGCCCCATCAGGCCTCTGTGCATTCCAGCTTTCACTTGCATTTCATCCACATTGGCGGAAGGGCCCCACGATCCCCTTGCCCACCAAGCTGCTAGCAGTGCCCCATGTCGGACTTTTTCTCAGAAGAACAAAGGACAGCACTGACCCAAGTTGGTTACAGGGGAGTTTGGAATATTTCAAAGCCAATGCTTAGACTAAAAGTCATAACCTCTGGCTTTCAGATTGTCCTCTTCCCTTGCCTGGGTGGCCCCCACATCCAATATGATCATGTCTCCCAGAGAATCTCACTCGTTACAGGTGAACAGAGTCCGAAATGACTCTGACTCAGCAGAAATGTGGTTTCTCTCAGCAGTGGCCACTGGAGCCCGCTTGAAATGCAAGAGACAGGAGGTTTTTCCGTGGGCCTGTGGAGCTACGCAGCTCTGCTCTCCACCTGCCCTGCAGTGACTGCTGGGCCACTGCTTCCCCTCACAGGCGGGCGGTGGGGCTTTGGCAGGTGATGGGTCCATGGAACAGACGCAGAAGTCTGCTGATATCAGCACCATATTCTGAGTGAGCAGGTAAGTGTCCACGAAAGCAGAGTCCTTCCTCAGACCCCATAGGGCTCTGACAGTAGGTCAGATGATTTAACATGTGACTGTCCTTTAAGCACACTTATGCCAGGGATGACAGCATGTGGCAGGAGGCCCTCTCCTTCCCCCATGCTCCTGACAGACATTGCTAATAGATTCTGCCCCTCTTTTGTCATCAGGATCCTCTTTCTCCCAGCATTCTCTGCAGCATCAACTCGTCAGGAAGAGTTGAGTTGGAGGATGCAATCTGTTCAGCCCCAGCCTCCCATGTCCTATATCCCTCATCTGCATGCCCCTTCCTCTGCCAGGGGAGTCCTCACACCCCTCTGCTGGTAGCCTGCTTCTACTCCTTCAAGGCCCATCCAATCCCTGTTTCCCTGAAGAGTTTTGCTGATCACCACTCTCCTCCCAGTCTCGCCAGCCACTGCGGAACAAGGCTGAGAATTGAATAGGAAGTGGGGAGTGTGGAGCCTTCCAAGATCTGGCCCCAGCTTTGCCTCTGAACTAGTTGGATGTCCTTGGACAAATTGTTTTCCTTCTTCATGACTCTATTTCTCCACCTATAGATTAACGATAAACCTCTAAGATTTCTAAGACAAATCTCAGCCAGGCTCGGTGGCTCAGCCTGTCATCCCGCGCCTTTGGGAGGCTGAGGTGAGTGGACTGCCTGAGCCCGCGGGTTCGAGACTCGCCTGGGCAGCGAGACCTCATCTCTACAATAAATCAAAAAATCAGCCGGGCTACTCGGAAGGCTGAGGCGAAAGGATCGCCAAAGCCCAGCAGGTCGAGGCCGCGGTGGCCGGGAGCGGCCACGGCACTCCAGTCTGGGCGACCGAGTGAGACTCCAACTAAAAAAAAAAGGGTGAATCTCAAGGCCTCCAGGTTATGCAAATTCCTTTACAGCTAGTTCACTCTTGGAGCCATTTAATGTGGCGCTTAGTCATTTCTTTCTCCACCCATATGTCTGGGGCTGTCCTGTATTTTTCCTTGGGGCATCAAAGTGCTAGGAACAGAGTACTTAGTACCTTCTGGTGCCATGTTCAATCCCTGTGATGTTAATCTTCATCTCCCAAGGAAGCATCACGTCCTTAGAGAAATGCAGTGACGCTAAGTTAAGCATCATTCAAAGCCAAATGCAGTGGCTCACACCTTTAATCCCAACACTTTGGGAGGTGTAGGCGGGAGGATTGCCTGAGCCCACAGTTTCAAGACCAACCTGGGCAACATGGCGAGACCTCATCTCTACAATAAATTTTTTAAAAAATTAGCCGGGCGTGGTGGCCCTTGCCTGAAGTTCCAGCTATTTGGAAGGCTGAGGCAGAAGGATTGCCTGAGCCCAGCAGGTTGAGACTTCAGTGTTCATGAGCATGCCACTGCCCTCCAGCCTGGGTGACAGAGTGAGACTCCGACTCAAAAACAAAAAAGTGCATCACTCAAAGGGACTTACTCCATCTTCTACCCCTCCAAGGGACACTTGGGAACCCAGGACTATTGGCCAATAAGAGGTAAGAGCATGGTGGCTGAGGTTCAGTTGCAGGAACCAGATTTGCTGCCCCGCTCACTCTCTGGGTGAGCTTCAGCCAATTAAGCAACCTCCCTGCACCCTAGTTCCCTTTCCTGCAAGCTTGTCATTGTAAGATTACCAAGTTAGAGCAGTGTATGAGCTCTGAATCCGAGAATGGGCGTGACACATTGGACAGTAGTAAGTGTTCAATGAATGGATGCCATTATCACAGTCCTCATAGAGGCAGCCGGCCTAGGACTGGACATGTCCTCCAGGCCTCTGACCTTTTGTGAGACCATTACCCACAGGGGCTTGTTCTCTCAGTTCAAGTGAGCAGATGCCTGTGCTGCCAGCCACTGGGCTATGAATACCAAGGGAAATTAGCAGTTCTTGGCTTGAAGAAATGTGGAGCATCAAGAGCAGTAACTAGATAGGACTAGACAATGAGGTCCCAGTTCTGACAGTTACATGGGATACTTCCCCAAACTGATGTAGAGACGCCATCTCCAAGCCCCCACCAACCTGTGATGGGTTCCGTGCAAGGAACACTGGAGCCACAGACCCCCCTGCCCAGTGGACAGTGCCACCTGCCTCTGGGAAGAATGCGAGCCTCGGGGCAATAAATTTCAGCTCTTGTTACGGCCTCTCCATTCTCTTCCATCGCTCCCTCTTGATCTTCCCCTCTCTGCTGACAACAAGATATGGTTGGCATTCAGATGGGGATTTAAAAGCAGGAGCGCTTCTCCCTCCCTTCGGGCTGGAAGCTCTCTCGCTCCCTGGCTCTCTGAGGCCTCCCGAAGCTGGGTGTTTGGTGAGTGCCAGGAGACTGGCTCCCGAAACCGGAAGGGGCTTGCATTGTTGAACCAAAATAGCAAATGTGCAACATGAGTCTCTTCAGGGGCCTTCAGCAGGCTGGCAGCTTCCGGTGGGTGCTCCACACGGGCCAGGCCCATAGAAGCAAAGTAGAGTGGCCCTCGCTGCCACTTAAGAGGGTCCTTCTACGTACATGACTGTTCTATCCTCTAGCTAGATGAGTTCAGTCAACTGAAAATGGTCTTTAGCTATACGTAGCAAAAAAAAAAATTGCATGTCTCAGTCAAATAAACCAAAGTTAGACACATGCCCACGTGCTTCCTGACTGACATCAATCTTTTCATCAAGGCTCGCTGCCCCTGGATCTTCCAGGACAAAAGAGACCTCCCAAACCCAAAAGGACGCCTTTTGCATGGATGGCAGCCACTCCCCACCCGTGAGGCCAGAATGCAGAGATCCAGAATGCCGCTTCCCTTCTCGGGTGGCACTCAATTGATTACTTGTCAGTTTCCAAAATGTTTTCATCTCTGGAAGAAACAATGCACAAAAAAGCAGTTCTGAAAAGAGAATTAAGAGCTTGTTAGACACGGGCCTTGGGTCAGGGTAGGTGGCCTATCTGGGGGGGCCCTTGAGGAGGCGTGCTGGGATTTTTTTTCTAAAGCCAGCCCTCTCCCCTGCAGTTCCCACTTAATGAAGCTGCCGTACAAGCCCCTTGGAGGGCCCACATACTCCAAAGAAGTACCAAGTGTCCCATTACTGTAAACGGCCTTTTATTTTTAAACTAATGCTATATTTGGAAAGCAGTAATCCTGGGGAAATGATACTGGGACTAATGGGGAACATATTACCTTTCATGTGTTTTTTTCATGTTTAAGGTTTCTTTGTTATTATCTGAGTAGCAAGGCTCTGCACACACTCTTGGGCAAAAAATCAAAATAAGCCTTAAAGCAATAATATTTTAATAAGCATCAAATGTCTTCAATGAGATAAAAGTATTATATGGTGTTTTGATATTGGGCTTTAGTTAAAACCTCATTAAAAAAAGAAAATTTCTCAGATGTATTGGAATGGGGGGGCAGTAATGTGTTTTTAAATTCAGGTGGAGAAAAAGTTCCAGTTCAGGTCAATTATGCTAATTAAATGCCACAAACGACCGAAATCACTAGCAAATGGACATTATTATTGGTTGCTTTCACTGTTTCTCATTGATCAAAAGAAGCAGCAATGACATCTGAGCCTGTGGAGGCCAAACCTCTAGTCTGGATAAACATCGGACGCCTGGACATCAGTCACAGCCCTTAGGTGGTAGAGCTAAGCTCTTGTCCAGCCTGCGTCCGGCCCTCTCCTCGTCCTGGGTGAGGTTTCCAACAGAGCCGAGGCCACCTCCTTGAAACTCAGATTAGTTTCACCAGTGAATGCCTGATCCTGTTCCCAGCCCCAACTGGGAAGTGCAGAGGGGCCCATGTTACAAAATGAAACAAACTATCTTTGATTGCTTCACCCATAGCCAGGGACCCAGCTAGAATCGTGGGCTCTTTAGAACTGAAAAGAAGAGCCTTGGCGATCCTCCACTTGGTGACATAAAATGAGGAAACCAAGGCTCAGAGAGAGGAAGTGACCTGCCCAAGGGCACACAGCAAGCTGATTGCAGAACCAAAAACAGAACAGTGATTTCCTGACTCTCAGTCCGTGCCTCATGTACCCTCCTCTCCGCATTATGAAAGGGAACTTCAGCTCTCCTCGCCTCTGCCCTCGCAGCCAATGTTCAACAGCTTTCTGTTACAGCTGCATGTCAAATCCCAGGTGGGTGGTATCCGCACCAACCAGCTAGATTCCAAGACTGGAATCAGGCCACATGTGGCTTGACTTGAATCTGCCTCCTCCTCGGGTTGACCTAAAATGAGAGTCTAATTTCAGCTGCAAAATGAAATGCAGTTGACTCTGGATAAATGGGACATCGAGGTGGGGGACGATCCATGGTTTCAGGCTGATCCATGGACTCTCTCCTGACTTTATTTCCTGCGTTAAAGTAGAAACCATACTCCAAGCTACTATCGGTTGTTGCTACCTCCAGGTGAACAAACAGTCTTAGAAAAATTTTGCTGCAGCAGGAGTTAAGGGAGACTAAGAACCTGGGAGGAGGAAGGGATGGAAGTCTAAGCAAGCGTGGTTGAGGATATCACAAAGACACATGCCTTTGTTTCTTGCCTTGCCAGGTGGGCCTTGAAGGCCATGACTCCTGAAGCCCCTCATTCTGCTTGATTTTCAGGTGTCATTGGGTGGGATCTGTTCTCATCTAAATTGGAACCGCAGCTAACATGAAGAGAACCGCCCCGCCCCCCCCCCCCCCCCCCCCCCCCCCGCGGGCCTCAGGTATCCTGGGTTAGGCTCCTGGCTCCATACCAGCTATGTGACCTGAGCAAGTCGCTTTCCCTTCGGGGCCCCAGTTTGTTGATCTGCAGAGAATGGGGGGATGGCTTCAGCCTGGAAGGCTGTAGAGAGAATGGCTCCCCAGAGCAGTCCCTGGGTCTTGGGACCTAGGGTAATCCTTCGGGTGTAGTTGGGGCTTTATAGGTGCTTGGAGAGCTTGAGTATGTCTTTGAAGCAGTAGAGTCAGATCAAACATCTCAATTTGGTTTGTTTCAGGGTCATCATGAAATGAAACCACCTTTGAGTGGCAGCAAAAAAGGGGAAGGAGCCGGGCTCGGTGGCTCCGCCTGTAATCCCGCGCCTTGGGAGGCTGAGGTGAGTGGATTGCCTGAGCCCGCGGGTCGAGACCCACCTGAGAAACTTGGCGAGACCTCATCTCTACAATAAATCAAAAAATCAGCCCGGTGTGGTAGCGCGCGCCTGTAGTTCCAGCTACTTGGAAGGCTGAAGCGGAAAGATCGCCAGAGCCCTGCAGGTCGAGGCTGCAGTGGCCGCCACTGCACTCCAGTCTGGGCAACAGAGAGAGAGTCTAACTCAAAAAAAAAAAAAAAAAGGAGGAAGGAAGGAGTACCTGGGGTGGAGCTTGCCAGAGAGGGTGCACCCCAATCCAGGCCTAGACCAAGGGTTTGACCTGCATCATCCTGTTAATCCTCCAAATGGCCCTCATTGTCCCCATTTTCAGATGGGGAAACTAAGACCAGGAGGCTGAAGTCGCACAGCTGTTGAGGACCCAATGCCCAGGCACATAGTTCAGCATCCCGGCCACAGCTCTGAGTGCTGCTCCGTCTGCCCAATACTCTTTGTTGAGCTCGTGGGGTCTGGACGGGCCCTGGCCTATGCACAGACTAGACCCCAGAGGGCTGGCAAAGCCTACAAGACCAGAACCACTCCTTGCCCTGCACATTCTGCTGCCAAGTCAGGCCCAGGGGCGGCGTAGGCGGCAATCTCCAGGGAGGGCCTGGGACATGCCTCAGGTCCCCCCAGGGTCTGAGTCTAGCCACCCCAGTGGCTGCTAGGAGGGCCCAAAGACCTGGGAACGGAGACTTCTGCAGATAGGCCGAGCAAACACCAGGATATGTACCCATTGGGAAGCAAAATTGAGTTATTGAAAATAAAAGGTGTTCATGATCTACATAATGTCATGTCACATATGGTGTGGAGATTACAACTGGGAACGATCCTGTATCACAGAATTGTTTTCCATGACAAATTTATATTTCATGTGTCCAATATCTTGTTGGGACTATCTGGAGACCCCCAGCTCACAGTAACGTAGGGCAGGAAGGGAGGTGGGAGGAAGGAAAGGAACTCAGAGAACCTTCATGACCCCGGCCTGTGGGCATCAGGTGACATCAGAGTAAAGTGGACCCCCCGGGCAAGAACAAGGGCACAGGAGACACTGGAGGGGTGGGTGGGCAGAGAAGGAGCAGGTCTGGGTCAAAGGGCAGCTCACTGTGCTTCGGGGTGTCAGATGCCATGGAAGTGCATTGCTCTAAAGCTGGTCAGATCTGGGTGAAATCGTGACTCAGCCCTTCACTAGATGGGGGCTTCAGGCAAGTTCCGTAACCTCTCTGAGCCTCACTTCATGATCACCAATAATATGGATGATGGTGCCACTGTCTCTGGAGGGCTGCCAATAGCATTTGACCAGATCTAGTAAGTCCCCCAGCCCGCACATTTTGCACCTGACCTGGTGACTTTGGGTACCTGCCATCAAAAGCACCCACTTTCTCCCCTGAGGGCTGCTTGCTAAGTCACCTCCCAGCTCACCCCAATGAGGGGGGCTATGGGAGGCCACCTGAGGCTGGCTCTGCCTGTTGCCCTTCCCTCACTCACACTCACAGGTCAGGGAATGAGTTGGAGCCGCATCTCAGGAACAGGAAGAGTAGCCGCTGGGGGGAGGAGTCAAGACCCGCTCATTCATTCACAAGCCAAATATGCACCCCAACCAATCACATAGGATGCCCCCACTTCTAGTTATCTCACCCGCAGTTCCCCCAAGCCAACAGGTTCTGATCAAGGTCCACCCGAGGCTCCCTTTCTTCCACTATGAAGCTGTCCCACTCCTCTGCTTGCCTTGGAGTGTCTGCCAAAATGCAAGTGATGGTGACTTGCTATAGCAAGCTCCAAGCAGATAGCCTGTGCTAATTTTCATTGGTTGATCTCATTTATTTCCACAATGCCAATGGATGGAAAGCTCCTTAACAGGCAGGCATTCCGTGAGTTTCTGTCCCTACCACTGAGAGACTCCTGAGAGCTGCCCTACTCCTTACCCAAGAGTGCCCGAACCCTGTGCAGTCAGGCAGGCACACGAGCCCTAAGCACAAGCTGGTTCTCAGAATATCTGTGCCCTGGAGGAAAGGTGAGACTGAGATCATTCTATGTTTCCTTGTGTATAGTATTGAGGAGGGAGTTGGGGGAGAAGCTGTATTTTGAGGTAGGAAAGTAGTAGTATAGTGGGAAGAGAATGGGTTCTGCTGGGGTTCAAATCCCAACCCCATACTAGCTGTGTGACCTTGGGCAACAGTTGTCTCAGTGGTTAAGTGAAGAAGATTAAATGAGCTAATTTGGGTGAAATGCTTAGCATGATGTCTGGCATCTAGGAAATGTGCCTTCAACAGAAACTGGCAGCCAGCAGTAGTGGTGACAACGGGAATGTGTGTCCATCTCAGCCAGCACCAAACTGCGTTGCCAAAGGTTCAGAAAACTGTTCAGGAGGACACGTGAAGGCACGTCCCCCTAAATGGACTGCTCTCTGTGGTTCCCACATGGGGATGGCTTCAGCGGGGGCTTTCCCAGGGGATAGGAAAGACAAACTATGGGGCTCCTGGGATTTACAGCTGTAACCCTCTCCCCAGCTAGGCCACCACCTCAATGGAAGCCAGGGTTGTATCTCCAGGAACGAATCAGGTGAGTAACATTCTGTCACAAAATGTGGTTCACAAAAATGTTAGTACATCGTCTGAAGTAAGATGGCTAGACTGGCGTGTTCTGGAAAACAATTCAATTGCTGTTCATTCATACTTAGGCTTTATATCTTAATAGGCGGTAAAGCGCCGAGTCCAGAAAAACTCCATTAACGGTGGTATTCAGTCATTTGGGTGAAAAGAAGTAACGTTTGATTGAGAAGAGGAGCCTCGGAAGCCACAATCAAGATGGTGCAGCAGGTCTTGGCTGTGTGGTTGCTCAGCATCAGCGCCCACTAGAAGACTCTGTAGCCACCAGGATCAGAGGGTGTGGGTATCTGGCCTCTCCTATGCCCCAAGTGGACAGCAAATCCAGAGCTAGCATCTCAAAATAGAAAGGTGGTGAAGAATTCATCCTGGTGGTGCCCATGGCAGCTCCAGCCATTTTCTGAGGCAACAGCACCAAAAGGGGGTACAGTACCTGGCGGTGGGGGCAGTGGGAACTCAGGCAACCAGGGCTCAGCAGCATTCCCGGTGGCATCCACTGGGTAGAGCGTAGTCTCCAAGAGCAGTTCTCCTACCTTCCTGATCATTCTGCCATCCCCCAAAAGTCTTCCTTTTCTGCTTGCCACTCAGAATCTGAGCTGATGCAACCCACAACCCTAAGGCCAGTGGGGGCGAGGGAACGGTTACAAGAGCAAAGCAACACGGTTGACTTGAATTTCACAACATGGTTTCCAACGGTTGGATGCAGAAACAAGGATTTCTTTAAGATGAGTTGCCTGTTATCACATGGAAAAGTGACGGAGTTTCCATGGTAGGCTTAGGATCAGGGTAATGTGGCTTTCACATTCTCGTGCTGCCGTTACAGACCTGCCCCACCCTGCTTCTCCCTGCCATGAGCCAGCTGAAGAACCCGCCTCAGACCACTCCACCGAGAACTTATCTCCGATCACGCCACTCACTTTGGCCTTCCCTCATGGCCAGGTATTGACCACCTCACATCAAAGTAGCCAGGCTGCTCTGGGATACATTTCAGCCTGGCTGTGGCAAATTTACAAGCTCACATGAATCTCCTAATTTGAGATCCCGGAATCCAAGGATGAGAACTGGTCCAGGTCAGCAGACCTGACTTCTAGCCCCAGTTCTAAGACTAATTGGCATAACTCCTCTCTGGGCTTCAGTTTTTCCCACCAACAAAATGAAAACAACCAACCTGTTTCTGTAAAGATCCTTCCAGCTCCAAATTCTGCGATGCCCTTATTCTGATTATTTGGAAGTCTCCCTCTCATTGCTGATTTTCTGCACTCTGTGTAGGCGGACCACAGAAGTGACACACAAAACAGAAAGAGCAAACCCCACAAGAATCTACCTTTCATGTTTAGCAAGGTGGAAAATATCCATCTAGCATCCAAGTTCTGTTTCCTGCCTTGGTTTGTCTGTTTACTGTAGTTGTCGGGGGGGTTGGTCATGAAAACAGAAGCCACTCTAGGTATTTCAAGTAGGAAGGGTTCTAGCACAGGGAATTGTACACTGGCATGAGTGCTGGAAAGACTGGGGAAACAAAGGTCAGGCTGCCAGATGCAAGTGATTCACAGGCACTCACCCGGAAGCTGCAAAGAATGCAGCAATCTCAGCCACCATCCTTAGCAACCAGAAGCACCAGAGACTACAATTCTCAAGGGTTTGAGGGGGTTTTTTTAAACATATTTTTAATTTTAAAATTGTGGGGTACAGTTAAGGGTTAGGTATACAAATATGCATCATTCAGGCACCCTTTGAGTTTTGCCCATGCATCAAGCTGCAGCTGCTACCAGAGAATGACAGTGGTTCTCCTTCTCTACCTCCCAGTTCTCCCAGCAGTTCCTCTCATTGGCAGCTGTACAGGGAAAGGAACTCTGGGAAATGCAGTTCTGAGTTTCTCCTCTGAGGTATAGACTATAGAAGTCTGTGGCCATGATGCCAAGGACAATTAGCACAGCCATAGACCAGGAAGGACAGAGATTTCATCTAGAGGACCAGTTCTTGATTCATCGGCAATGGCTGCCTGGAGCACTGAGTGGAAAATAATTTTGAGGCTGTATACTGTCATGAGTGTGGAATTGAAGTGGGGAATGCAACGATTTGCACTAGTGCTCTAAACTGAGGATTAGAAGACTTTCTAAAATGACTGCTAGTTGTATTTGTTTCCTTTGTCCCTGAGTCAAAGGTACAAGCTATAACCACCCATGTGTGGACTTATGCCCGTAAACCTGGAGCTTAAGAGGGACCCGAGGATTGAAGTAGCTGGTAAGGAGCAAGGCGGGGACATCAGGGAAGTTGTGAGGTCTCCAACTTTCTAGAACCATGCTCTTTACAATCCACACAAGTCATGTTCCTCAAGGTCACCTCATGGTAAGCTCTTTTACAACTACCCCCAACTCCCTGCCCTTCACCTCCCTTCACTTCTGAGTTTTTAGGACCATCTCTGCCAGGCCATACCACCTGGTCTTGGAGAAAACTTTCCTACCCCTTCCCCGGTGTATTCCTTTGACTCTCCGTACCTCCAGTTCCTCATCTGCATATTTAGGAGTTGAGTTTGATCTGTGGTTTGCCCTGAGGTGTTCGGGAGGAGGAAGGTTAGAGGAGTGCCAAGGCATGGAATTTTGGGAGTCACTACTTGTATCTGTTTTAATTATTGTGCTTTTGCTTAAGATGTCACTTGAAAAAAAGAGGGGTTCTGCTGCTATAAGGAAAAATTAATTAAAGGCTTGAGAACCTCTGGATCAATCAAAGGTCTCCCTGGGGTCCTTTCACACATTACATTCACTGGAGCTGCTGGGTTTGTCTCCCTCTGAGAACACCAGCTCTTCCCCCCTCTCTGCTTCCTTTCCTTGTTTCTTCCACGTCTTCCAAAGAAATGGGTTGTAAAGTCTCCATTTTAACTTCCAAACTTGAGATGAACTTGAGAAACAGACATGAAGACTGGTTCTTGTCATTATGAGATTATGAGATGCTGTGAGGTCATGTAAAGCAGAAGGGAAAAATAAAGTCAATATGTGGTTTTCCCCGTTTTCCAAAAATCTCACGTTATTCTTTTTATCATTGAGAAATACATTGAACCGCAAAAAAATTTAGAACTTCATATCCCAAAGTCAAGAGGTATTCACACTTAGCCCTTGCCATACTGTGCAATGCAAAATTTTGAGAAATGGAAACATGTAGTGTTGAGCTATCATTTTTTAATGACACTGCATGTCTGTACGGTTTTGTTTTTTTTTTTTTTAAAGGCAAGAGGAACCATTTAAGTAGGGTTTTCTGTTCAAAATGTACTTTGGAGTTTTATCTTGGGGAATAGGAACCCTTGTGTTCCTCTTCCCGTAGCAGTTTCACTTAGTTCCCACTGATATGAGCTCGGGAGGACTCTGAGTCAGCCGTAAAATATGTCCATTCAGGAAAATGACAAGTTCATTTTCATTATTCCCTGCTCGAGAGAAAGGGCAGATTCGATGAGAGCCCTGGGAGGGTGTGTTTGAAGAACGGTGGGCAGAGTCCGCTGTCTCACACCGTCCTGCGGGGTCCTCCAGCCATAGGCTTGGCTGGAGGAGGAAGTGGCTGGAATCCCAGCCCCCAAGCCCCCCACCGCTGGCCTTTGGTGGAAGTCCACGCTAGCAGGGTCAGGACAGGACAGCCAGGCTGAGACGGAGCATGTGCAGACCCCACTCACTGACTGGCTGAAGTTTGGGGGTCAGCACCTTCTTCCACTGGTTGGTCCAGATTGGTCTAGGACGCTGGGGCGGATGGGGCTTGTGGCCTGCAAATCCGCCTGTCTCACCTGCTCTCTGGTGCCCGAAATCCCCGCCAAGGAAGAGAGCCTGCCTGAACTTCGCCAGTACCTGGCTCTTGAGAAATGCTTCCCGAATTAACTTGTGCCTCGGTGCCTCTCTCCCCAGGAGGAGCAGTAACCCGCCTCCAAGACAGGGGATAGCTTCACCTTTCCTGGGAGCTCCTTGGAGACAGCTCTTGGTTCAGAACACTGAGGGCTGGGCGGGAGGAGGCGCCTCAGCCGCAGAAGGAGGAAAGTCGGGGCGTCTTACTCGCAACCAGCCCCAGGTTCACGCAGGGTGGAGCTGCTTGCCAGAGGGCAGAGGCGGAGCTCCTGGAGTCCTTTCTGGGGAGGGTAAAAGGGCTCGAGGCAGAGACTGGCATGATAGAAACTTGTCTCATGGGCGGGAGAGTTTACCCCCGAAGTCAGTGAGTCGCCTTCCGTCCTGTTTGCCATTTCGTTTGGGGTCCTTTCCCCAAGCACTGAAGCCTGAATCCTGTTACCAGAACTTTCTTGTTTTGTTGGATCTTGAAATGCATGTCCCCCAAAAGGGCCATAGTAAGTCACGTGTTACATGACCTGGGGAGCAGGGAAGTGACCGATGTTTGCACGAGCTGGACAGCAGACAGTGTGGGTATAAGCACACACTGTTACTATTGAAACAGTACTGTCCAATAGAGCTTTCTGTGATGATGTCCAATAGAACTAATCTGTGCTGGGTGATATTGTGTGGCAATCCAGCACTTCAAAGACGGCCAATGCAACTGGGAAATCGAATGTTTTTCTTTTCTTTTTTTTTTTTTTTTTTTTTGAGTTGGAGTCTCACTCCGCCGCCCAGGCTGGAGTGCTGTGGCATGCTCACGGCCATCCCAGCATCAACCTACTGGGCTCCGGCGATCCTCCTGCCTAAGCCTACCAAGAAGCCAGAACTACAGGCATGCACTACCACGCCCGTCTAGTTTTTGATTTATCGTAGAGACAAGGTCTCACCAAGTTGCCAGGGCTGGTCTCGAACCCACAGGCTCAGGCATTTCACTCACCTCAGCCTCCCAAAGTGCTGAGATTACAGGCTGAGCCACCGAGCCTGGCCCAAGTGTTTAATTTTAACTTAAATAGCCACATTCGGCATGATGAAGCCATTATATGAGGTTTGCAAACCAAAAAATTTAAAAATAAAAATAAATAAATAGCCACATTGACTATTTGATGCCATATTGAAAAGTGCAGTTCTAGAAAGTTTAATTTGGAAGAGACCCTGGATATTCTTTGGTTTAGGGAGTCTCACCAAGTGGTTTATCTTACTGAGATTTCTGGGAGGTGTAGTTCGCAAAAGCTTATGCCCTATAACTTGATACCTGAAAAACAAGAACAAGGCCCTGTTTTTGCCTAACACAAACGTTCAGAAAGATCAGAGTTGTGAGTTTATTAAAAGAAGCAGGCCAGGCTCAGCCCGTAATCTCAGGATTTTTGGGAGGCCGAGGATTGGATTGCCTGAGCCCGCAGGTTAGAGACCAGCCCAGGCAACCTTGGTCTGGACCAAAAAAAAAAAAAATTAGCAGGGCGTGGTAACATGCGCCTGTAGTTCCAGCTACTTGGAAGGCTGTGGCGGAAGGATCGCTGGAGCCCAGCAGGTTGACGCTGGGGTGGCTGTGAGTGTGCCACTGCACACCAGCCTGGGCGACAGTGAGACTCCAAATCAAAAAAGAAAAGAAAAGAAAAAAAAATTTACAGCATAGCCCCACCCTTTCATGTAACAGGCTGAATCCCCAGAAAGAGACAGTGATTGTCCAGGGTCTCACAGCAACACTGATTTCTTTAGGGTGGCCTGCCCTCATCCCAGCAGACCGTGAAGAGTGGATTCTGTTAGATAACAGAGACCTGAATACAATGCTGATTTCCTCATGTCAGAGCAACCTTGGGTATATGGAAATATGTAGACAACAATAACAATGGTATTTGTTTTAAGTCCCCACTCAGTATTGTTCCTGCATTTTAGAGCTCTACCCAGAGTCTTCTTCAGTTCCCATAGGTTTTAGTTAGCTCACAATCTTCCCTGGTGGCCTCCTTGACTTTTTTTTGGGTGAAATAACCAACTACTTTTATGCTGCTATGGTAAATGGAATAATGGCCTCCCAAAAATGTCTACATCCTGATCCCAAAACCTGTGAACATGTTACCTTAAATGGTAAGAGCGACGCTGCAGTTAACAATGTTGAGACGGGAAGACTATCCTGATTACCTATGCAAGCCCAATGTCATCACAAATGTTCTTACAAAGGAAAGCAGGAGGATCCCAATCAGTAGTAGGAGATGTGATGATGACCACAAAAGATTCTGTGATGCAAGGAAGGGACCACGAGCCAAGGAATGCAGGCAGACTCTAGAAACCAAAGAAGACGAGGAAACAGATTCTCCTCCTGAAGACTCCGGGAGGAATTCAGCCTTTCCAATGTCTTGTTTTGGACTTCTGATCTCCAGAACTGTAAAATAATAAATCTGTATTGTATGAAGCCACTAAGTGTGTAGTAATTTGTTTCAGTGACAATGGATAGCTCATCCAGCTACAATTCCAGGAGGTGGCTCCTGCTGTGACCAGTATCCACAAAATTGAGAGGAATGGATGACAGCAATTTATTTCCTTTAGATTTTCTTTGTTTCTTCTGTTTTACTGTATTCTCCAGCTGCGCGGGTCTCTCCATCCTCAGTGGATTTTTTACTGTTGTGTGGAATTCCTCTTTGAGAAGGAATCGAAGCAGCCTCTATCTCCCTTGTTGCGCTAGAGAGCTGATTGTCACCCCTGATTTCCCTTTGCCTTTCTTCCAAGAGGTGTCAGGCTCCTCAAGCAGACCAGGTGTGCTAAGATTTGTCTTAATACTACAGAGCTCCTCCTAAACCTAACTTTTCCTTTCTCTTTTTTGTTATCTCTTCCCTCCTTTCCCTGAAAAGTCCAACAAACAAAGCCAGAAACTCAAGCAAGAATGGGAATCTAGCCGGGCTCAGTGGCTCAGGCTGTACTCCCACACTTTGGGAGGCTGAGGTGAGTGGATTGCCTGACCCTGCGGGTTCGAGACCCGCCTGGGCAACTTGACAAGACCTCATCTCTACAATAAATCAAAAATCAGCTGGGCGTGGTAGCGCGCACCTATAATTCCGGCTACTTGGAAGGCTGAGGCAGAAGGATCGCCAGAGCCCAGCGGGTCGAGGCTGCAGTGGCCGGGAGCAGCCACTGCACTCCAGTCTGGGCAATGTAGTGAGACTCTAACTCAAAAAAAAAAAAAAAAAAAGAATGGGAATCTAATTCCTATTTCCCATCGGGAAGCAGAAGCAAGGAGGGTCTCCCTCTGGTCCCTGGATGACAAGAGCCACTGGGTAACTCCACCTGTCCCTGTCCCTATAATCTGAACAGACTCTAAAGTCTGCATTCTGCAAGCAGCTCCTTCTTGCTGTCAAGAAAGAAAACTAGGCCCTGGACCTCACCTAAATGTCCTCGAGGAACATTCTTTCCTAGTTCTCCTGAAAATATTTCTGGCCATCACAACACCCACCATTCACCACACCAGGAACCCACACCTTCAAATGGAATAACTTAGCTTTCTCTCTTACAAACCCCCAAACTTTTTGTATACTCATTAATTCATTCTACTACTGAACATTTCTCCAGAATCTCCTGGGTGCCAAGCACTATGCCTGGTAACTGGAGAAATCTCTCTCCCATTTGAGGCACTAGCTATATGAGTAAAAAAGACAACCTGGACAGTCTAACGGACACAGGTAGAGCAGAAAGAAGTACCACCCAGCCGAGCCCAGTCCAAGTTGCTGAATCATGATAAAACATAAACTGCTGTTGTTTTAGGCAATTAAGCTTTGGGGTAGTTTCTTACTCAACAATAGCTAATTGAAACATTCTCAAACACAACCCTAACATGAGACTGGAGGTCTTGTCTTTCCTTTTCAATAGACTCTTCCTGATTTTTTGGCCTAGCTCTCCTAATCCTTTCCCTGTCAGCTGCTCGTAGTTCTGTTACTGGCATCAGTGCTGGAATCACCTGTCCAACCAGTTCTTTGTGTGGCCAGGTATAATTAATTAGTCATTTGTGAGCCCCAGACAAGAGCTGCCATTGAATTTCAGTCTCCTCCTTCCATGAAGAGCCCTTGGGACTGGAGCCATTAAGGCCTAGGCAAGGATGACCGGGACAATCCCAGAGACAGTGCCCACTCCTACTGTCAGTTACAGAAGATGCCCTGATGACACTGGTGCCATGATGACAGAGCTACTTGTCCAAAAATGTGCCAACCAAAGGATCTCTTCATATCCTTTATGTTCCAAGGAGCAGAAGTCCTCAACATTGTAAAGTGTGGGTGAGGCAGGGGCAAGCTAAAAGGAGAAGTCCATGTGAAAAGAGAGGGAGTTTGGGCAAATGACCTGGTCAGACCCTGGAGAGGGGGGAAGCCTCAAGGGACACTTCCAAGGTCTGGGGAATCTCATGAGAAATTAATGACAAATGAGATATAACCATATTTAGTACCAGAACCTGGATAAATAGATCATGGCAGTTACAGGAAATCATACATTTCCTATGGATGAAATCACCTGGGCTTATTACCTTACTCAATAAACACTTCACTTATTCAAGTCAGTAAACATTTGTTAAGGTTTGGAGATCACAACCAGAAGGAGAAATTGGAGAAGCAAGAAAGAGTGATTATGATGCCATGTGATAAGTGCAGAAATAGAAGTATACATAGAGCCCAGAGACTTCCCTGGAGAGGGAGGGAATGATCATTTCTAGGGTATTCAGGAAGGCTCCCAGGAGGAGATAACCGAAGAGATCGATTTTGAAGGGTAGATGGGAGTTCACTAGTCAAAGCAAAGAATAGGAAGTCATCTTTAATGACTAGCAGCCATGGTTTGTGGGTGGGTCTACTAGTTTTTGTTTTTTGTTTTTCTGAGTCAGAGTCTTCACTCTGTCTCCCAGGCTGGAGTGCAGTGGCACAAATCACGGCCACCACAACCTTGACCTGCTAGGCTCAGGTGATCCTTCCGCCTCAGCTCCTAAGTAGCTGGAACCACAGGCACACACCACCATGCCTGGCTAACTTTTTAAAATTTACTGTAAAGATGAGGTCTCTCCAAGTTGCCCAGGCTGGTCTCAAACCCCTGGGCTCAGGCAATCCTCTTGCCTCAGCCTCCCAAAGTGCTGGGATTATAGGCATGAGCCACCATGCCCAGTCGGTCTACTAGTTTGAAAGATAGAGGAACAAAGCCAACTTTCCACGTGCAATCCCTAACAGGCATCTTGATTTAATGGTGAATGGAGGTGAGCTCCTGGACTTACAATCAACTTTGGAGATGAAAATACCTACTAGGGTCCTGGCATGAAGCAGCCTTAGAAGGCACAAGTGCTGGTAGAATTGACCAGGCACAAAAGTTAGTGTTTCCTATGAGTTTTTGTACATGGTATAGTAAAATAGAAGGAAGAACAAATCGAAAACAACACAGCCTAAGATGCCCATGGGTAACGGTTAAGACTCCAAGTGGTGGCAGTGCTGACTCAAGGCCCTCTACCTGCTTGAGAAGTTTCTACACATCTTCACACATTGGGCTTCGTCCCTCAGTGGGAACTCTTTCTGTCCGAACCCTGAGGAAATGTTATTAGTCCTGAGACCCCATTTGTATGGGTCTCCTCTAGGAAGCCGGAGTCGATGGCGAGCCCTGTGTTTCTGCAAAAGTGAAAAGGACTGAACCTCCAGCACCCTGACCGGCACAGGTCTTAAATGATGGCTCCTGGTCCAAGGCTGGTCCTTCTTAGAAAACCCGCCTTTTGACTATGGAGGGCTCTGTCTGGGTATCTATTGGAGGGGGCAGCCCTGAGGTAGGAATTACCCCTCTGAAAAAAGCTAATGTCATTCTTGTCACTTTAAATTAACTTTAGCCAAGAGGGACTGACAGAAACACGGATCTGGGTGAACTATATTTGACTGATATTCTGTCAAATATTGCGTGGGGTTGTGATCCACAACTTTTCCCATCTGCTGCTCCCGTCTGAGTCGCTGAATGCACAATGGCATAATTACCATATTTTGTTCGGATTTCCCTCCATCGGATCAGAGCCTGTGAATGTGAAATGTGCCCATAGAAAAAGGCAGCCCTGGTGAGGTGGGTGCAAGGGCGAGGCATCCCTTAGTTCTTCCCAAGGGGAGAGCTGGAAAGGGGGAGGACTGACCCAGAAGGCGTCCCGGCTCTCACCCAGGAAGGCGCACATCTTGGAAACAAAGGAGGAAGGTGGCAGATCAGGAGTATGGAGCGGGATTAAGATCACACAAACCTGCAGCCTTTAGAAACTGGCTTAATCCATTTTATAAAGAGTTGGGAGGATTTTTCTCTCCGTGAATATAATACCTTGCACATCTGATCAGCGTTTTTCCCAGAACATTTCAAAGCTCTCTGCAAATACAGTAGAGTCTCCTTAGATTAGAGCATGGCCTATTATTACCTGGCTTTGGAGACACCCCAGGTCAGCAGGTCACCTGGGGCCTTCTGAAATAAGACAATTCCCTACAACAAAAAACCTGGTGTGATGTGGTTTGTCTAACTAGTGGTTTTCAAACTATGTGAGTCATGGGACCCTTAAAAAAAAAACAGCCTGAAGCTCAATTCCTAATTCAGAACAAAGTAGAGCTATTCTGGTTGGAGCAAAGGTGGAAGGTGAAGGGGAGAAAAGATAGGGTCACTTGACACCCTATTCACTGAACCCCCAAGGACGCCCCCCAGACTACAGTTTGAAGACTACTGTGAAGGTCAGCCATGTCTTCACCCCTCAAACAAAGGCAGATTTTCTGTGAAGTTCATGAAACTTAAGTTTCTGCAGGGTCCCTTCTTTTCTTAGGTACCACTTTCCAAGGCTTGGCACCCAGTGTTACGTATATTGTTTTGTATAATGAAGAACTCCCAAATGATACACATTTCATGTAGAACCAGCTGCATCATTTGCGTATCCAAGTGCAAAATAAAAACTTGAACCTTTGTTCAAAAACGATTAAGAGCTTCAAGATGGTGACAGCAGCACATTAAACCAAGCAGGGGGCCCTTCTCAGCACAAGGGCCCTGTGCATCTGCTCAGGTGGCATGCTCATGAAGCCAACCCTGGTTTCATGCTCTACAAAACCTGGGTCTGTCTCTTTTCTTCAACTTTCCAAAGAAATGCCGATAATTCAAATAAACCTCAACCTCTCCTGAGAATTTTCTTTTGTCCTGGCGAGTCAGACTAGTCAACCTTGCAGCCCCTGGGTGTGAAGCTCCTCCCAGACAGAGGGGCGTGCTTCCTGTCAACCTCTACTTTCACATGGAAGACTGGCTTTAAGATGAATGACTGCATTTGTAGACAGAAACTACAGCAGACACAAATAATCCATTGTACATTCAGGGATTCAGACTGGAGCGGCACTTAGGAGAAGCTGTGAATCTATCCTAGAAGCCGCAGAGTGTTTGACAGAATCATTTTACTGTGCTCCTTGAGGGCTGGGGCCACATATGCTCTTTTTCTGGGTTCCCTGTGATACTAAGTTGTGGCAATTACTGAAAACATGTCTTTTGAGGAACACAGCCTCTCTTCCAACTAGACAAAGTCCTCGTGGTTCTCTGACTATGCCATACCCATGACAAATGGCAAACCTTCACACACTTCTTCCCCACCCCCAACAATCTGGCTAGTCCCTTCTTCAGTCGAGGTCCTGTCTACTGAAGTGACCTGCTGAAGTGTCACCTTCAGGCAGCCTTGCCTTTGAGATGAAGTAGGCTGTTCTGATTGGGAAGTAACGGGTCCCACTTCCTGGGGCTGTTTGGGCTTAGACAGGACGCCAATGACTGAGTGTACCAGGCAGCGTCCACCTGGGAAGCAGAAACCAGGGAGTACTGAAAACGGAGAGACATGAATGCAGGAGTTGGTTTTGCAGAAGATGGAAGAGCTGAGAAGCCAAGCAGGAGACGCTGAGATGACCCAGTGATGAGCAAGTCGGAAGCTACCAGCGCCTAGGATGGAGAGACAGAAGGAAAAAAGGGCGTGACCAGAGTGAGCAAAGGCCCAGACAAAGCTGGATCTACAAGGATCTGTCTAGAAGAATTAGAACCATGGAGGAAGAAAGGCAGCCAGAGCCACTGGCACAGGCGGGACGGGATATGGAGAAACACCCGGTGTCCTTCACACCATCCCCTCTCCCTCCTGTCCCTCCCACTGGCCCAACCCAGCTGCAAGCCAGTCAACAAGGAGGTTGAGACACAACATGTCTGCAGGAACTGGCCTCCTCTAAGACAGAGCAAAGCAGAGGTAGGGCATGGAGAGGTCCCAGGCAAACAGGCCCCACGTGGCACAGCAGGGCTAGCATGAACGTGACGCCCAAGCAGGACAAGTATTTGAATATAACCTCTGGGACCCTCTCCAACCCTGGGAGGGGCTTGATAGAAACACCCTTTACTTTCCACAACAGTCTATGGCCGTACCACCCTGAACACTCCTGATCTTGGCTTTCTACAACCGTTTTCACATACAATGGTTGTAGAAATATTTCTTATGCTCAGTAAAATTCTAGTAGAAAATCTTTTCATTGGCTATTTAATGTCCTACTAGATTCATTTTTCTTCATAATTGAGCAGACATGTTTTGTCTTCTGACTCACAGATTCACTTCCTTTTGTCAAACAATGAAAACTATACAACCCATCATGTTTCCCTTTTTGCCTTAGCTGCCAGGACACTCTAAGCTAAATTTAAAACTTCCTAAATAAAGATCTTTAATTATATTCTATCCCCTTCTACATTTCATTGAATTCATAATTTCTAGTTGAACCCTCTCACTGAGTAAACGTTTGATAATACAAGGCATCTCAAATACTTTTGAGTAGTAAAGAACATATACCTTGGCTTCTTTTTAGTTCCAGATGATTCTGACAGTTCCTACATCTTTAATTCTTCCCCTCATTTGGTCCCTGTCTGTTCCCCTCCCCCCACAAAACTTCCTAGTGACTTGTCATTTTCCCACATTGAGAAAGCCACAGGCCCTTGACACTTCTCCATGGTACTCTCTTGCTCTCAAATTGTAGCTGTATCTCTTTCACTTCCCCTTTCTCTGCCCTCCTTGGAGATTTCCTCTCCAGCAGGGCATGAACCCTCCCTAAGCAGTGCCAGCATCACGGGGTCACTGAAGAGGAAGCCACAAGTCTGGAAAGAGGAATGAGGGCTCTGGAGCTGGAGGGTCGGCCTGCGGGCACTATTGGTAGCCCTCATGGGCTTTGGGTTCTGACCTGACTTGAATCCAGCTATGCCACTCACCGTCTGTGGCCAACGGACAGCTTACCGGTGCAGTGTCCCTCCCCCTTCTTTTGGTAATAGCACCGGGGGCTACTTCTCTCCCGATGCCTTTGCATCCCATTTGGTCTGGCCTGGACTGTCTTTCAAAGTGCCACGTTACCCAAGGTAGAGCCAGGCAACCCAGCCAAACCCATGAGATTCTCCCTTCCAAGAGGGTAAATTTTGAGTGGGGTGACAAGTTAGAGCTCATTTACCTTCCTGCAATCCCCAGTGAGCTAGTCTATGAGCTCCCACTGCCTCCAATCCCCAGAAATGGTCACATTCTTGTCCTGGCAAGGCTCAGCTTTTCCTTGGGTCTTTTCGTTGCTGTTGTTGTAGTCTCACTCCTTTGCCCAGGCTGGAGTACAGTGGCAGGCACGCTCTCGGCCACTCCAGCACTGACCTTCTGGGCGCTCCAACGATCCTTCCACCTCAGCTTTCCGAGGAGCGGAACTACAGAGGCGCACTACCACACCCAGTTATTTGTATTTTTATTTTTATTGTAGAGACGGGGTCTCGGCTAGTGGCCTGGGCTGGTCTTGAACTCACGGGCTCAGGCTATCCACTTGCCTCGGTCTCCCAAAGTGCTTGGATTACAGGCTGAGCCACCGAGCCCAGCCTTTCTTGGGTCTTTAAGAATGAGTTTCTGTTGCAACCATCAAACTCCAATTGATGCAGGGTCTGATAGTGGGCAAAGTACCTGACCTCTTGAAGCCCTAGCTTTGGCATCTGTGCAATGAAGATAGCAGGACATACCACCTCATGAGATGAGGGGTAAGATGTTTAGTCCATCACGTGTGTTTCACAAACATCTCATCTTTCCATCCTTGCCCTGATGAACAAGTGGCCTGCAAAGGTGAGGGAACACGTCCACAGTCCACAGGTGGTCAGTGCAAACATCCGTGGTTGAGCCTCCCAAGTCCTCATCCAGACCTCTGCTTTTCAAGCAATTCCTTGAGATATCACAGATGGGTGAGCAGATCTCAATGGGAGAGAAGCAGAATTTCTAAGAAACTTGTCAAGCAGTCGATTCTCCAGCTGTAGGCCTTTGCCAAAAGCACTGGCCCAGACTCCTACACAGCAAAGCTCCTCTGCTCTGTGGATTCCTTTTCCCATAAAACGGCAACTGATTTTGCTTTAGAAGGACACTCAGGGGCAGACTTGGAGGGACCTACTGTTTCCCCCATGACTCTGTACTGGTGAGCACAGAGGACCCTCAGGTCCTCCAAGCAGGCTCAGCAAGCATCCTCAACCCCAGGCCTCCCTTCTTCTCCACCCTGGCCAGCATGAACCTGGAGTTGAATGTGGATGCCCATGCCTGGCTGCCTCCCTGTGTCCTTGTATTACTCTGAGCCACATCTTCAGAGAGCGCTGTTCTCGCTGAGTGAGTAAAAGCTCAGGAGTAATGTTCCTATGCTCACAGTGGGCTCCGTGGGGAACCCACCAGATATTCTAAAGGACTGACTAACCACAGAGTCTTCCAATAATAATGACTACTAGCAGCAGCATGGCTATTTATTGCTTCCTGTTAGGTAGGAGCTAAGTTCATTAGCCCTTTTTTACAAATGCAGAAATAGCTTAGAGCAATTGAGAAACTTGACCAAGATCACATGGATATTAAGGGATGGACTGAAGAACCTCACCCAGGTCTACCCTACCTCAAAGCCCATTCTCTTAGTCACTCTGCTATAGGTGTCTCTAATGCTCCTAAGGGGAGGTCACCATTATGCTCACGTAGACTCACCAGGTGGGCACCCACCACCTAGAGATCATGGAGAGTGAAGAGGACTGATTTCCAATACTGCCGCTCAGTGGCTCCGTGACTTTGGAAAGTCACATTTCCTCTGTTTCTCAATTCCCTCCTCTGTAGGATGGAGGACACTAGACCTACTCTGCCTCAGTCAAGCAAGATAATCTACAGTGTCCTGGGTGGAAGCACCAAGAAGGACGTTATCAGCTCAAAGAGGACGCACACATATGTGGATCGAGGAGACACCAGAATAAAGGAAAAGCCATTAGGAAGTGATAGGGGAGCTGGGCATGGTTGTGCATAATGGTAATCCCAGTTACTTGGGAGTCTGAGGCCACAGGATTGCTTGACCCCAAAAGTTCGAGGATGTAGTGAGCTATGATTGCTCCACTCCACTCCAGCCTGGACAACAAGGGTCTGCTGGGATACCTGAAGCAGAGAATGGCACTAAGGTCTTGGGCTCCCTTCGTGCCTCCTGCTGCTCAGAGCTAGCCTGCCTTAACGATGGTACCAGTCAGGATGTTCCGCCAGGCCTCCTTGAGGGAGAGGCAGATGCCAATAATGGATCAGTGACAACAGGATGCTGGGAGTTCACATGGAGTCTGCCTGCTTTGGGCCTTCAAAAAACCCTGCTCGCTCTTTTTCCCAAGTCAGCTTGGGCTTGAAGACCTTCCTGCGTCAACTGGAAAGGAGTTGGAGAAGCTCAACATGGGATGGGAGGCCCAGGCTTCGAACTTCCCGCTCTGCCACGCTCTGCAAGAGCCGATGACCAGAGGATTTTCTCTGCCCCGTTCTGGCCAGCTTAGTGGCTTCCCCTCTCCCACCCTCCCCCACCTTCTCATTACAGAACAAAGGAAGCTGGCTCCTTCCCGCCAGTCCAGAGAGGGTTCCTAATTGGCTTTCCATTAAAGAGAAAATAGACTACTGTTTCCACCTCATTATTTATGAGCCTTTCTGGAAGTGCATTTCCATGCACTCTGGGATTACTCACGCCCATTTTGCTTGGCCATATTTTATGATCTGTTTTATTTATTCAGGGCCTCTATTGGGTACTCACATCTGAAACCAATTAAAAACCAAGAAATAGGAAAAATCAAATAAACACCTGGAGATGTCCAAACCCAGTCTTTCTGAAGTCTGCTATTGGTGGGACTGGCATGGACATGCCAACAGTCTAGGTTGTTGGAAGTGGACATTGCTGTGGGGAGACATCAGATAATAAGGTCGCACAAAATAGTGCCCCACAGATTCACAGGCCTCCTGTCCACAGAGTTATGTTGAGGTTACTTGATTCTTTGGTTCACATGGGGTCTCCCTATGCAGGGCAAGGGTATTACCTATTCTTTTTTGTGCCCTTCCTTCTTCCTAGCACATAGTAGGAATGCAATGATTCTTTGCTCAGTACTATCCTCATAACTGCCATATTTGCTATGAATGCACATGTGCATTCACTGTCACACAAACTTAACAGGGTAACATGGAGAGCCATCTCTGTGAATTTTGGAATGGTTTATCTTTTATAAACACTGATTCCAGATCCCTCTGGAAGGATTCCTAAGACTAAACACACTCCCTTTAAATCTTGGAAAAGCAGTTGCTAAGCTTGGTTTTCCCAGACACAGACTAGCTTACTCCAGAGTCCAGCACTTAGCAAGGTACAGGCAGGGGTATCAGGAAGAAGAAGACAGCTTCTCCCAACTATTTTGGGGCAGTCTGAAACCATTTCACACATCTTTATAGGACTTGTTTGAAGTGTGTGTGCGTGGACAGGCCACCCTTCATCTCTCTTTTCCATATAAAACTCACAGCAGCTGGGCATGGTGGCTCACGCCTGTCATCCTAGCACTTTGGGTGGCAGAGATGAGAGGATTGCCTGAGCCCTGTGGTTCAAGACCAGCCTGGGCAATTTGGGGAGACCTTGTCTCTACAATAAATCAAAAGATTAGCTGGGTATGGTGCTGCGTGCCTGTTATTCCAGCTACTTGAAAGACTAAGGCAGAAGGATCACCTGAGCCCAGCAAGTCCAGGCTGTGATGACTGAAGGTGTGCCATTGTTCTTCAGCCTGGGTGACAGAGTGAGACTCCAGCTACACACACACACACACACACACACACACACACACACACACACGCACGCACGCACGCACGCGCACACAGGCAGCCTGCCTTCTATCCCCACTCTCCCCCTCGTCCAACTTAAGTCTGTGCCAGAATTGAAGGCTTCTCTCGCCCACTTCCCATCTCCAGCCTGGAGAGTTGGGACATTGGTTGGAGGTCTCTGTCCTGAAGCCAAACGTTCCCTTCTTCTCCTTAGGCTGAGCTGGGTATGTGGACAGTGTGGAGAGGGACAGGAGCAAGGGGGACCAGCAGCAGCCTGTTGGGGCAGGCAGATGGGTGGTGTGAAAGTCCAGTGCCCTGAGAACCTTGTAGGAACTTAGAGACTCTGTTGGGATTAAAAGAAAAATGCATATCACATCTGTGACTTATTTTCTCTACAGGATATTTGTGATGCTTATTGTAATCTGATTTTATGCGCACGCACACACACATACACACACACACATTAAGGGATGGGACTGGGCCCCTGAATTCTTAGGGATAACACTGCTTACAGACTTATCCCTCCCAATCTTCTCTTAGTGATTTATATAAATCCTTTGTATCAGTCAGGGTTCTCCAAAGATACAGAACCAATAGGATTTATCTATCTATCTATCTATCTATCTATCTATCTATCTATCTCCCAACACACACACACACACAGAATGAATGAATGAATTAATTAATTAAAGCATGAGAATTGGCTCACAGGATTATGAAGGCCAAGAAGTCTCCTGATCTGCTGTCTACAGTGCAAGCTCGAGAACCAGGAAAGCTGGTGGTACAATTCAATTCAAGTCCAAAGTCTAAGTCCAAAGGCCTGAGAACCAGGGAAGCCGATGGTAAACAGGAGAAAACGGACACCCAGCTCCAACAGAGCAAATTCTTCCTTCCTCCAACTTTTTGTTCTATTTGGGTCCTTAATGGATTGGATGATACCTGCCCACATTGGTGAAGTTGGATCTTCTTTATTCAGTCTACTGATTCAAATGCTAATCCCTCCTGCAAACACCCTCACAGACACCCCTGATGTAGTTTTACTAGCTATCTGAGCATCCCATAGCTCAGGAAGTTGGCACATAAAAGTAACTGTCATATCTTTCCTTTCTTCATTCATTTGTTCATCGATTCAACAATGTTTTAAGTGCCTCTGTTTGGCAGGCACTGGCCACTCATTTGATATAATGTGACATAAAGCCTTGTTCCTCTAATGTCTCAGCCTGTGCCTTCTGTTGAGATAGTACATTTTGGATGTTTACTCTCCACTTTGAACATAAGAATCATAAAATTCATCAAATTTTGAGACAGGAAGGGAACTGACACAATTCTACTTGTCCACAAACCACTGAACCACTGCTTCTAAATCTGTGGTCTGTCTCCAATCTTTTGGTTACATTCTGGAAAATGTGACCATTTCTTGCTGCCCGATGCTTCCAAACATGAGAATCAAAGTGACCCAATCTCTCTGTTCCCTGCTTTCTTTTTCAGTACATGGGGACGGATGATGGTGAAGATTCAGGGGCCAAACAAGCCGGTGATAGCCAGGGGGAAGGAGGAGGATACTCCTCACAGTTGCAGACTGGTTCCCACTCAGAGAAAGGTCCAGAGTTTGGCGAAGTCAAGGTGAGCCGAGCGAAACTGAGTTATCCTGCATGACTATCTTGGCCCCTTAGGAAAAGCTAGGTATCCCTTCTCAGATTAATGGATAGAACAAAATACATGAGATAAAAAAGAAGTCAATTACATTAGAATATGGCTATCAAAATTTTTTAAACTGCTGTCAAGTAATTTATGTGCTAGCTTATAAGCACATTTAAATAATAAGGAAATTAATACATTTAAAATATTGACAATTTTAGCTTAAATTGTATTTTTTAAGGACACATTCATATAAAGGTTATTGTTTCTTGACTTGATCAGGCAATCGGTAAATGTACTTTAAAAGTCCACAGCAGCAGGACTCGGTGGCTCAAGCCTGTAATCCCGCACCTTTGGGAGGCTGAGGTGAGTGGATTGCCTGAGCCCGCGGGTTCAAGACCCGCCTGGGCAACTTGGCGAGACCTCATCTCTACAATAAAGCAAAAATTAGCCGGGTGTGGTAGCGCGCGCCTGTAGTTACAGCTATTGGAAGGCTGAGGCGGAAGGATCGCCGAAGCCCAACAGGTCGAGGCTGCGGTGGCCAGGAGCGGCCACTGCACTCCAGTCTGGGCGACAGAGTGAGACTCCAGCTAAAAAAAAAAAAGTCCACAGCTTCCTTTACAAGGAATATCCAAATCCCCCAAGATCTATGGAGTTAAGCCCCAATTGTGAAGATACACAACTTTATCATTTTATGATTGAACTACTGGGCCCACAGTTACTCAAGAGTTGGCAAGTCAAGTTACCAAAGTATCTATAGACAGGAATGCCACGATCTGGGAGCAATTGAATATCTAGCATAACGTCAAAGTAGAGCATGCATGATATTTAGTATCTGCAATAGCTGTAATGCAACATAAAACTATCTGGATCCCTCATGGTGACAAAGTCCCAGGCACTGCTAATTCTGCTATGGTTTTTTCTTACACTTACAAGAGAAGGAAATCCTGCAAGTTAGTTGGAGGCCACCAAAAATAATTTCCTTCCATCAAGACCGTACCCCCTCAGAACATCTTGGCAGCCCGTGGACCCCAGATTTAGAGCTACTGTTCTAGAGGGAGAAGGCGACGAGCAAATGAAAGTCAGCAGGCAGCAGAGAACTGGAAAATGCCAAAAGGGCAGTCCATGGGACAATCTTAACACCTGGAGCTGAGAAGGCCATTCATGAATAAGAATGCTCTCATCCTAACATTTGAGCTATGCTGATACAGACTCTCAGCTCCCTGCAAACTCCCACAAGTCCAGTTTCCCTTACTCTCAAATGTCCCTAGAGTCAATGGAGCTTGCATTAGAATCAAGGAAGGGGCTGCATTTCATATTTGGGTCAATCCGGGGGGACTGTAAATCCATCTATAAATGGAGGCAACTCAACTGAGGCAGGAACCCGGGACAGAAAGATCAGGCTCACCTGAAAATTTGCAGACCCTTAATGGAGTGCCTTGGACATCCACAAGCCATGGAGTGCAGGTCCAAGGTGACCTCAGGGTCCTGGGACCCCTGCAAACATCAGGTGGCATCTTGAAAGGTCACAGGGCCTTTTTCAAAGAAGGAAGTAAATCATTTGTAGCCCTGATGTTTGGGAGTTGCGGAACAACTGCACTAGAAACCCCCAAGTTTCTTCTCACTTGCCTTTTCCACAGCATGCGACCTTTTCCTGGGGCTCAGGCATCCAGAAGAGAGGCAAGGCCTTCCTGAGTGTGGGTGCTTCCACCACCATATCTAAGTGTTTGGTGCTTTCAGAAATCTGAGGGAGAGACTGGCTCCTGGCAGCTGCCGGCCGGGTGGTGGTTGAAGAAGCTCTAATGAGAAGCCGACAAATGCATCCCCTTTGCCCTGCCCTGCCTCCAGCAAGCCTGTGCTTCCTCTTGCTGTCTTCCCCATGCTGTTTTGTAAGTTTTCCTCCTCATCTCGACCTCAATTCCTTTTTCCCATTCTTCTGAATGTTAAAGTCACGACCTTTGCGGTTTATGGGCCACCAGAGACTGAACTAAATGTGTTAGCTCAGAGTCCAAACAAGTAATAGCCAGCCAATTAAATTAATAATCCATATTGTTACAATGTTTAACCATGGCTGTTTCCTCAGCGGTCTGTTTAAATCACAGCCAAGGCCTGACCTATTAAAATGAATAACTGGAATTATGAGAAACTCCATTTAATAAACACAGCGAGGAACGCAGCACAATTGGGCATGAAATATTTATTACCACTTGAAGCAGAGAGCTGTTTGGAACTTTAAGATGGGATTAATGAATGCGTTTTAATTTCTGACTCACAAGGTGGGAGGTGGGGCTGGAATCAGGGGGCCCTTTGGCAGACTCCTGGAAAAATCAGCTCACCTTATATCATCACATTGTGCTGGGGCTACTTGTCTCTGTGTGTGCCTCCTCAGTCCAATGTAAGAAGAAGAAGATGGGCTACTATTCACAGTCCTCTAGGGACCTAGTACTTGCTCAGTAAATGTTACTGAATGGATGAATAGACGGATGGGTGGATGGGTGGATGGATGGACAGACGGACTCATGATAGATAAGACATTTTGACATCTTAGTATCCACACTTCAATGATACAGAACACATAAAGCACTTAGTATTCTGCCTGACACATTCAAATCCCTCAGTACATAGTAACTGTCATTACAGTTAGGAGAGCGAAGTCTGGTTAATCTACTAGAAAATCAATTCTCACATTTGGCAATGCTTTGGGCATCCCAGAGCAGCCCCAGGGCCCGACTTCCACCCTGACTGGCCCGTTTATGTACACTTGGGAGAGTGATTTGGATGAGATGTTTTCGTTTCCCTGTTTTTGTCTTATCTCGGAAAGCACTGCTCCTTTCCCTGTTTTCCCAAAACTCAACATCTTATCCCTGTGTTCATCCCAGCATGTCCCCATTTCCCCAGGTATTGCTATACCTCACAGGGCCTATTTCTGCTCCCAGACAACGTCAGCTCTGAAGTTTTGATAACGGGTTTAGAAAATGTGGTTGCTGTAATAATAGCCCTTAGCAAGTTTTGTAAGCGGGGTGATTATTGGGGATCTATGAACAAGAAAACTGAGCCTTCTCTCTAGGAGAGACCAAATGGGAAAAGAAGGGCTCAATTCCTGCCAAAACTTGCTTTCCAGAGAACGGGGAAAGCAGGCTGGCCAAGCCACGACTGATGGAGCTCTTCTGACATTGTGAGGTCTGGTGGGGGTGGGGGGGATGGGGACAGGAGGGGGCGGAAACATAGGAAGGCATAGCCTTGGTTTCCCCTTTGAGAACCAGTGGGCATCTCCTGGAGACCACAAAAGTACCCCCTCACCATCATGACATTCTGAAGCCCAGAATTAAATGCATTAATAAATGCAAGACAGGCAAAGGGCAGTCTCACTTTGGATAGTAAAAATCTTAAAATTAAATGAGAAAGAGGAATGTGCTTTGTAAGAGGTGGTAGATCCCTATGTTTGGGGATGATGCTTGGGGTTTTTTTTCTTTCAATGAGGAAAAGATAGATCTAACTGTATCTTGGGTTTTTGTTTTGTTTTGTTTTGTTTTGAGACAGGGCCTCTTCTGTTGCCCAGTTTGGAGTGCAGTGGCATGATCACAGCTCACTATAACCTCAAACTCTGCAGCTCAAGTGATCCTCTCACCTCAGCCTCCTGAGTAACTAAGATTACAGGTGCACACCATCATGTCCAGCTAATTTTATTTTTGTAGCGATGAGGTCTCACAGAGATGTTGCTCAGGCTAGTCTCAAACTTCTGGCCTCAAGCACTCCTCCTGCCTTATCCTCCCAATGGCTGGGATTATAGGCATGAGCCACCACGCCCACCTATATGCCACCTCCCTACTAAATTCAGAAGCCAAGAGTAGTCCCAAATAACAGAAGTGTCACAAGAGACCTGCATGGCCTCATGGGAAGTGGCATGGGAAATTTGCCTAATCCTGGGAGACCTTCAAGGGATTGGGACTTTAAAGGATCTATCTGTAACCTGCAGAGTCTTGTCATCAGTGTTACTGTTACTTCTATCCCTTCAGTCCTTAAGGATGGTGAATGTCATGGCTGTGTTGGAATCATGTGTTTTCTTGTATGTTGGAGGAGGCTTATGAGGAATCAGAGGTATCTATTCCAAAGAGAGCTCCAGCCTTCCTGTCAGAAACCTTCAGAATGAAATAAATCCCATATCACCTGCCCCTCCCCTACTAGACTGTGAGTTTCCTCAGGGTAAGGTATCCCCCACTGTGACTTGCACAGTAGTTGACATCTTGCAGATTCTCTGCAAATGTTTGTGAATAGTAAAGGCCCCGTTTATGGAGCCCGTATAATATCCCAAGCTCCATGCTAAATGCTCTGCACATATTCTTTCATGTACTCTTCCCAACTACGCCAGGGTTCTAATTTCCCATTTTTGAGACGACGCCATTGAGACATAAAGAGGTTCAACTTGTCCAAAATCACCTAGAATATAAGAAATTTGAACTCTTGTCTGTGACATTCCCTAGCCTTTGATTTCATTGCCATGCCATTCTGTCTCCAAGAGTTGAACTCACACACAACTTCACGAAACCGCAGAAACAGACAGAGCTGACCAAGGTTGTGAGGTAAGGTTGCAGAAAGAGAAGGTAGGGGAGATTCTGGCAGACTAGCCTCCCTCTCTCTTATGGTTTTCTCAAGTCTGGAAGACACATCATATTCTTTTATGTCTCTTACCTAAAGCATTGTTACCTTTTCCCCTGAGCTTTGCGCTTGCTGAGCACATTGCTACTAGCAGATGCACTCTCCCCCAAATCTCTTACTGCCTCCATGAGGTATGGAGGCCTAGAGCAGAAGGCAGGAGATGTGGGTTCTTGGCCTGACTGTCACTGAACTATGGTACAAACTTGAGCAAACCAGGTGAACCCAGTTTACCTGACTATAACCTGAGGAGGTGCATTAGCTGACCCTCACCTCCTTTCTATATTTTCTTTTTTTTTTTTTTTTTTTTGAGTTGGAGTCTCACTCTATCGCCCAGACTGGAGTGCAGTGGCCGCTGCCGGCCGCCGCAGCCTCGAGCTGCTGGACTCCAGCGATCCTTCTGCCTCCGCCTTCCAAGTAGCTGGAACTACAGGCGCGCACTACCACGCCTGGCTAATTTTTGATTTATTGTAGAGATGAGGTCTCGCCAAGTTGCCCAGGCAGGTCTCGAACCCGCGGGCTCAGGCAATCCACTCACCTCAGCCTCCCAAGGCGCAGGATTGCAGGCTGAGCCACCGGGCCCGGCTTGTACCTCCTTTCTATAACTCCTCAGATAGGCCATCATCAGATTAAATGCCCTCTTCCTGAGACAATCTGGATTATTCTTCGAGAGCCAGGAGATGGTGATTGAATGGTTCATGAGCATATCTGTGCATGTCTCCAGAATTGCAGAAGCTCAGATCTGGCTGCTTACATAAGAGACCAGCCAATGGTGAACATGAACACCAAGTGACCATCAAGTGTGAAGTCAGGCCACTCTAGGTCTTTCTGAGGCCTGTCCTGACCAATGGCCGCCAACCTCCTAAGTGCTTTATCACTCTGCGCTTTGGTTTTGTCTATAAAATGGAGATGATAAAGCTTGTCCTATTCTCTTCCAAGACTATAGGAACGATTCAATCATATTATCGATACTTTGAAAGACTGGAATGCACTAAGCAAATGTGAACGATTTTATTATTATTAACTGGATCCCTCTCTGGGAAAGTCGAGATGCCTCAATTAAATCAGCTTGTACCAAGCCCCTTCTAGAAACATAGATGATTATTTTGGTCACATATTATATCAAACATTGAATTTGCAGTTTTGGAGCTAATCAAAACTGAGAGCTTATCAATTCAGTATCAATATTTGTCCAAACAAATGTCAAATTTTTGCCACAGAAGTCTTATAAAAAGTTCATCAACAAAGAATGTGTTTAAATAAATTAAGGTTTATCCGTATCATGGAATAATACCATGCATTCACATATTAAAACGTCTATGTTCAATTGTAAGGTGAAAAGTCAAATGGTTGTATGTATGTATGTATATATATATATATATATATAAACATATATATTATAGAACTATTTTAAAAAATATATAAATATACATCTATGTGGGGGCATGTATGGGGCATGGGGTTCACGAAAACATAACAAAATGCTTGGAAGGAAACACACCACACTGTTTTTGGTTTTGTTTTGAGTCAGAATCTCACTCTGCTGCCCAGGCTGGAGTGCAGTGGCATGATCACGGCTCACTGGAGCCTTGGCCTCCTGGGCTCAGATGATCCTTCTATCTCAGTCCCACAAGTAGCTGGGACTACAGGTACTCAGTGCCATGCTTGACTATTTTTTTATTTTCTGTAGAGATGACGTATTGCTATGTTGCCCAAGCTGGTCTCAAATTCCTGGACTCAAGTAATCCTCCTACCTCGGCCTCCCAAAGTGCTAGGATTACAGGCTTGAGCCACTGTGCCTGGCCACACACCACATTGTTAACTATGGTAAACTCTGGAGAGGAGTGTGGGTTGGAGAGAGAGTGGGGATGAAGAGAGAGGTTTTTTTGTTGGTTTTTTTTTTGAGTCAGAGTCTCATTCTGTCACCCAGACTGGAGTGCAGTGGCGGCTCCCGGTCACTGCAGCCTCGACCTGCTGGGCTCTGGCGATCCTTCCGCCTCAGGCTTCCGAGTAGCTGGAACTACAGGTGCGCGCTACCACTCCCGGCTCATTTTTTGATTTATTGTAGAGATGAGGTCTCGCCAAGTTGCCCAGGCAGGTCTCGACCTGAGGGCTCAGGCAGTCCACTCACCTCAGCCTCCCAAAGTACGGGATTACAGGCTGAGCCACCGAGCCTGGCGAGAGTTTTTTTTTAAACATTGTGCTTTATATACTTCTAAAACTTTTTTTTTTTTACAATAAACATGTATTACTTTTATAATTAAAATGTTTTTTAAATAATCTAGTCATAGAGGAGATGAGACTCAGAGTGAGTCCTAACAGAATTACACAGGCACATAAGAGACCTTGGCAGGAAATGCTGATTCTCTCTCGGTATCAATCTCCCTCCTTCACCACCATTTCCATAGAACCTCAGGTTTACATTTCCCAGACTCTCTTGCATCTATATGTGGTCATGTAATAAGTTCTGGCCAATGAGAAGTTAGCAGAAATGATTTGTTACCAGCCAGTTCATGGCCTTGAAAGGGAGGGGCTCTGGTACTAGCCCCCACAACACAGCCCTGGACTAGGCCAAGATAGCTACATGGGCGAGAGATATACCTTTGTCTTGTTTAAGCCTCTGTTATTGTAGATCTTTGTTTCAAAAGTTGAAGCTTTATACTATCCAATAGAGCAGGCTAGAAATCAACCAGCAAATACCAAGGAGAGTGCCCAGCCTCTGCCTGAACTTTAGAGGGAAGAACAGAAGAGGAAACTCACTTCCTCTACCCAAGGGGAGAAGTAAGGATTAGCAGATAAGGCAAGTCCAGTTCGCGTTTGTAAATGGCACAGGAGAATTCATCAGGGGCTAACTTGTGTGCCACACACAAGGAGGTCTGGGAGAACAAGGGAGGAGGGGATCAGGGAGGGCTGAAGGAATCAAGAGGTTCTGGTTCACATATGCTGAGCCCCTACTGAGACACCCGTGCAAGGCACACTTGCTTTAGTGAGAAATGGTGTATAAACCATAATCTGGGTTCTCTTTGCTACTGAATTGGTCACTATTTCTAGATGTTTCAGTGGAAGGTGCTGAAAAATCTTCTTCCAAGGGAAACTATATCACGAGTTTATACAGACTCTCCAATTCTAACTAGAATTATCGGGTTTTTACTTATTTGATTTCAAGTGTGTATTTCTTTTATGGTGAAAATCTTGGTTTCTAAGAACACTAACATAATTACTTGAGTCATATAAAATTGTTTTGGACCTGTAATCCCAGCACTTTGGTAGGCCAAGGTGATGGGATTGCTTGAGTCCAGGAGTTCAAGACCAGCTTGGGTAACATAGTAAGATATCATCTCTACAAAAAAAAAAAAAATTAGCAGGTATGGTGGTGCGTGCTGTAGTCCCAGTCACTCAGGAGGCCAAAGTGAGCCAACAAGATCAAGGCAATGGTGAGCTGTGATTGTGCCACTGCATTCTTGCCTGGACGATAGAGTGAAACCCCTACTCAAATAAATAAATAAATATATAGTGTCAATATTAATGCTAACAATATGATAAAGGTACAAAATGAGTAAAACATTGTCATATCAGACAGCAGACGGCTATCAAAGACTTCTGTCATTGTGTCAAAGGACAGAGGACTAACCCAAAGTGGCTCCCCACCGATCAAAAGTAGAAAAATTTAAGCATAAAAATAATAGCTATGTTAAATTAAAACACATCAAACACTCTTTAATTCATGAGTTCATAATACTTTTTTTAAAAACCCTCTCAT
Organism: Carlito syrichta; assembly: GCF_000164805.1. Classification (NCBI taxonomy): domain Eukaryota; kingdom Metazoa; phylum Chordata; class Mammalia; order Primates; family Tarsiidae; genus Carlito; species Carlito syrichta. The sequence continues at coordinate 219,463 of NW_007233014.1, forward strand.
AGGTAATTTTTGGAGATGGCTAGGGACCTAATTCATTTTCTGAAGACTGATAAAGAAAGAATCAAGCATTTATTTGCCTTTCTAGTATGAAGTATCTTTCAGAAAAACCAAATAGTCGATATAGAAAAGTTCTTTTTGTAGATGATTCCCAACTAATCAGTGCAAAAGAATGACAAAATTAGAATCTCACCTTTTACAACCCATAACGAAGTAATGGATCCAGACAATGGTTAGCAGTAGTTCTTGAAATTGTCCAACGAAAAGCTGATGGGGAATTTGAGAGTGAACCTATGAGGCTGACAACACCTGAGCCCACTGATCAATCTCACAAAAAAAAAAAAAAAAGGAAAAGACATTAACTACCCCCTCATGAAAAGTAACACAAAATACACAGGACTATTTATGAAAGAGTCTTGCCAAAAAATCCAACCTGAATCTGGTCTTGCTGCTAACTCTACCAAGTAGTAACTTGACAGAAGGTACAGGGGACAGAAGAACATGTTAGACAACATCCAAACAAAATTCAGATTGTGGGATTTTACAGGATGACAACCCAGCATTTTCAACAAATAAATGTCAAGAAAAGAAGAGAGGGAAGGCACCTGTACATTAAAAGAGTTTTGAAGGCTGGGCACACTGGCTAACGCCTATAATCCCAGCACTTTGGGAGGCTGAGATGAGAGAATTGCCTGAGTCCACGGGTTCAAGACCAGCCTGGACAACTTGGCCAGACGTCATCCTACAGTAAATCAAAAAATTAGCTGGGTGTGGTGGCGTATGCTTATAGTTCCACTTACTTGGAAGACTGAGGCGGAAGGATCACCTGAGCCCAGCAGTTCGAGGTTGTGGTGGCCTTGAGCCTGCTACTGTACTCTAGCCTGAGCGACAGAGTGAGACTCCGACTCAAAAAAAAAAAAGAAAGAGAGAGATTTGAGACCAGACACGAAAGCCATATAGTATGTGAATCTTTTTTTTTTTTTTTTTTGAGTCCAAATCTCCTTCCGTCTCAGTCTTCCAAGTAGCCAGAACTAAAGGCGTGCTACCACTCCTGGTTAATTTTTTTTACTTATTGTGGAGATGACATCTGGCCAGGTTGCCCAGGCTGGTCTTGTACCCACAGGCTCAGGCAATTCACTTGCCTCGGCCTCCCAAAGTGCTGGGATTACAGACTGAACCACTGAGCCCAGCTATGTGAATATTCTTATATAAAATATTTAGAATAGGCAATTTCATAGAGACAAAAAGTAGATGAGTGGTTGTCAGGGGCTGGAGGGAGAGGGGAATAAGAACTGAAAGGGTGTTTTCCTGGGGTGATGCCAAAGTTTGGAAAACAGAGAGAGATGGTGGTTGTACAACATTGTGAATGCAGCAAATGCCACTGAATTGTACCATTTAAAATGGTAATTCCATGTTATATGAATTTCACCTCAATTAAAAAAGAGAGACTTAAGAGACACATCAACCACATATAAATGTGTGGACCTTATGGATTCTGATTCAAATAAACCAACTATAAAATAAAATAAAAACACAAGACAATCAGAGACATCTGAACATTGCTGGTATTTTAATGTTACTTTTGGTTTTAGGTTTGATCATAGTATTTATTATGGTTATATTATTACCAAAAAAACCCCTTTTATGTTTAAAATATCTCCTGAAAATTTATAATTGGCATGATGTCTGTTTTAAAAGAATCTGTGTCTGTGTGTGTAAGGAAGGAGGTAAGAAGGTATAAGTGAAACAAGGGTGTTGATAAGTGTTGAAAGTGGATGATGGCTACATAGGGCTATCTCTACTTTTTATTTTTGAAATTTTATATTACTGAAATTTTCCATAATAGAGTTAAAAAATAAATCCACAGTTGGTCAATCAATGCTTTAAATATGGTTAAGCTCCCTTGTGATAAAAAAAATGCAAATTGGCTGGACATGGTGGCTCACACCTATAATCTCAGTACTTTGAGAGGTTGAGGTGGGAGGATCACTTGAGCTCAGTAGTTCGAGACCAGCCTGGTCAACATAGTGAGACCTCATCTCCGCAAAAAAGAAAAAATTTAGCCAGGCATGGTAACGTCAGCCTGTAGTCCCAGCTACTGGGGAGGCTGAGGTGGGAGAATTGCTTAAGCCCAGGAGGCCAAGGCTGGGATCATGCCACTGCACTTCAGCCTGGGCAACAGAGTGAGACCTTATCTCAAAAAAAAAAAAAAAAAAGCAGGCCAGGTTCGGTGGCTCAGTCTGCAATCCCAGCACTTTGGGAGGCCGAGGCAAGTGGATTGCCTGAACCCACCTGTTTGAGACCCACCTGCGCAACTTGGCAAGAACTCATCTCTACAATAAATAAAAAAAATTAACTGGGCATGGGAGTGCACGCCTGTAGTTCCGGCTATTTGGAAGGCTGAGGCAGAAGGATCGCCAGAGTCCAGAAGGGCGAGGCTGCGGTGGCCGGGAGCATGCCACTGCACTCCAGTCTAGGTAACAAAGTGAGACTCCGCCCCCCCCAAAAAAGGCAAATTAAAATAAGATACAATTTTCCACCTATCAGATTGGCAAAGGTTATGAGACCGTTAACACTCAATAATGATGAGAAATGAGGGTAACCGGCACTCTTATGCATTCCTGGTTTACTTGGCATGGACTTGGTATTACCTTACTGGTCACACAGTGGCTCACACCTGTAATCCCAGCATTTTGAGAGGCCAGGGCAGGAGGATTGCTTGAGTCCAGAAATTTGAGACCAGTCTAGACAACATAGGGAGACCTTGTCTCTACAACAAATTAAAAAATTAGCCAGACATGTTGGCACTTGCCTATAGTCCCAGGTACTCAGGAGGCTAAGGTGGAAGGATTGCCTGAGTCCAGGAATTTGAAGCTGCAGTGAGCCCATGATCATGCTACTGCACTCCAGCCTGGGGGACGGAGTGAGACCTTGACTAAAAAAAATAAATAAATACATAGGCTGAGTGTGGTGGCTCATGCCTGTAATCCCAGCACTTTGGGTGGCAGAGATGAGAGGATTGCCTGAACCCAGGGGTTCGAGACCAGCCTGGGCAACCTGGTGAGACCTTATCTCTACAATAAATCAAAAAATTAGCCAGCATGGTGGCAGATGCTTGTAGTTCTGGCTACTTGGAAGATTGAGGCGGAAGGATCGCCTGAGTCCAGCAAGTTGAGGCTAAGGTGGTTGTGATTGTGCTGCTGTACTCCAGCCCGGGTGACAGAGTAAGACTCCAACTCAAAAAAATAAATAAAATAAAATATAAATAAATAAAAACTTCAACAGCAAGAAGTCAGATATAAAGAGCAAAGGGAAGGAAACTGAAGATACAGGGGAGCTCATGCAGCAATTTTTGCTTTTCTAAAAAGAATTTAAAGTAGTTTTGGAATTCTAAATAATGAATTCTTGTATAATTAAAATCATCTTTACCGAGAGTAGATTTTGTTCTCACCTCAAAAAAAGGGGGAGGTAATAAATATGTTAATTAACTTGATTTAATCATTTCACAATGTGTACATATATCAAAACATCACATTATACTCCAAAAGTATATACAGTTTTTTTTTGTTGTTTTTTTTTTTTTGAGTTGGAGTCTCACTCTGTAGCCCAGACTGGAGTGCAGTGGCCGCTCCCGGCCACCGCAGCCTCGGCCTGCTGGGCTCCAGTGATCCTCCCGCCTCAGCCTTCCAAGTAGCTGGAATTACAGGCATGTGCCACCACGCCCAGTTGATTTTTTGATTTATTGTAGAGATGAGGTCTCGCTGCCCAGGCAGGTCTCGAACCCGCGGGCTCAGGCAATTCACTCACCTCAGCCTCCCAAAGGCGCGGGATTACAGGCTGAGCCACCGAGCCCGGTTTATACAGTTTTTATTAGTCAATTATACCTTAACAAACCTGGTGGGGGAGCTAAATTTTTTTTATTTTTTTGAGTTGGAGTCTCACTCTGTCACCCAGACTGGAGTGCAATGGCCGCTCCCGGCCACCGCAGCCTCGACCCGCTGGGCTCCAGCGATACTTCCGCCTCAGCTTTCCGAGTAGCTGGAATTACAGGCACGCACTACCATGGCTGGCTGATTTTTTTATTTATTGTAGAGATGAGGTCTCGCCAAGTTGCCCGGGTGGGTCTCGAACCCGTGGGCTCAGGCAATCCCCTCACCTCAGCCTCCCAAAGTGCTGGGATTACAGGCTGAGCCACCGAGCCTGGCCTAATATTTTAAAAAATTCAATAAATAAGTAAAATAGTCTTTGCCTAATGAAATGACTTGAGATCTGGAATTTCCTCCAGAATCTGGGGTTGGGCTATGGAAGAAACAAGTCAGGCTGTGAGTTGATAACTCTTGAACCTGGATAACTGGGTATATAGGAGTAAGTTTTGCTTTGTTCTGCGTTTCTGTTTTTGGAATTTTTTGCCCTAAAGTCTTTTGTGTGTGGTGTGTGTGTTTTTTGATAAATGATCTTTGTCAGAACTATATGACATCTTGCCATCTTTGGTCTCTGCCTTTCCCACAACACACCCCCAGAGATCACAAAGGACCAGAGAGACATTAACACTGCCTGGTGTTTTGATTGCTACAGTAACTCACCTCTCCTGTGGTCAAAAAGGCATTGGGTTTGAACTGGCCCTCTTCTGGAAGCCCCCTTTTTCTGAGCTTTCCTACCAACACAAGACAACAATGATGGTTAATTTTATATGTCAACTTGACTGGGCTAGGAGATGCCCAGATATCTGGTCAAATGCTATGTTTTAGTGTGTTTGTGGGAGTGATTAACATTTGAATTGGTGGACTCAGTAAAGTAGATGGCTCCTCCCAATGTGGGAAGGTATCATTCAATCCACTGAGAACCTAAACATAACAAAAAGGCAGCAGAATGTTGAATTCACTCCCTATGCTTAACTGCTTTAACTGGAGCATCAGTCTTTACCTTAGTCTGGGATTTACACCATTACCTCCCCAGGTTCTCAGACCTTCAGATTTGGACTGGCTTTCTTGGGTCTTCAGCTTGCAGACAGCAAATTGTGGGACTGCAAAACCTCCATAATCACATAAGCCAATTCCATCTATCTATCTATCTATCTATCTATCTATCTATCTATCTATCTATCTATCTATCTATTTATCTATCTATCTATCTATCTACCTACCTACATTCTTATATCCCATTTGTTCTGTTTCTCTGGAGAATCCTGACTAAGACAATAGCTATCTGGGGCTAGGGGCACAGACTTCAGCCAAGAGACCCAGCAGAATTAGCTGGCTCATATAGGGAACAAGCTCACAGCCTTTCCTTCCTAGTACCTTCATCACTTTGATTCCTGTGCTAGCCTGCCATTGCTCCCTCCCACATGAGCCATCTTTTTCTCAGGGGAAGGAACCATAAAGAGGTTAGTGGATTTGGCATTCCCAGCCTAAAGATTGGTCCTTCTCACTTGGCTACTGCCTGATGCTTTCTCACCCATGCATATTAGCAATAAAAGTGCCCAGAATGCAGAACTTACTATGAATATTCATGAAGTCATATTATGAATAATACTTCTGTAAAAATGAATAGTCTTCTGGCTCTTCACCATGGGAATTAAATTCTTCTCCAATGCTTTGGGTCACTTGGAGATTGTCAATAGCAGAGCTTAGCACACTACAGTCCCTAGGCCAAGGGGCTCCCACCATCTAGTTTTATATGACTTCAGACTGAGAATGGTTTTTACATTTTTAAATAGGAAAAAAACTCAAGGGAAGAAAAATATTTTGTGACATGCAAAACTATTTCAATGCTCATAAATACAGTTTTGTTGGAATACAGCCACCTTCATTTGTTAACATTTTGCCAGTGGCTGCTTTCATGCTATTATGATAGAGCTGAGCAGTTGCAACAGAGACCATATGGCCCATGCAACCTAAAATATTTAGTATCTGGCCCTCTACAGAAAAACTTTGCTGACCACTGGTCTCTAGACTTGAGGTTCCCCTAACCGCACTCTTGATTCCCTCTTGTCTAATAGAGCTGAACAACATATCAGCCAGAAATCACCCAGATTTGAGGCACTGGGTTTTAGAAAATTCATTCATTCATCCATTTAACAAAGATTTCATGAATACCAACTTCATGACACACACAGTTTTAAGTTCTAGATTTTAGTAGTATATGAAACAAGTAGAAGGCCAAGTGTGGTGTCTCATGCCTGTAATCCCAGCACTTTGGGAGGCTGAGGCAGGAGAATCGTTTGGGCCCAGAAATTCAAACTCAGCCTAGGAAACATAGTGAGATCTCATCTCTATAAAAATTTATTTAAAAAATTACATGGTCATAGTGGCACATAGCTGTAGTCCCAGCTGCTCGAAAGGCTGATGTGTAAGGATCACCTGAGCCCAGGAAGCCATGGCTGCATGAACTGTGATCACACCACTGTACTCCAGCCTGGGCGACAGAACTAGACCCTGACTCAAAACAAGCTTACAAACAAACAAAAACCAAGCAGAAACCTCTACTTTCTTGGAGCCATGGTTCTACTGAGGGGAGATGACCACAAGCAAGATGAATAATGATACACAGCATGCTAAGTGGAAATGAGTGCAACGGAGAAAAACAAAGCAAGGCAGGGATACAAGGGTCAGAGAAGGGGAGAGCAGCAATTCTGACTCAGGTTAGGGAAGGTCAACAAAAATTGTTACCTGGAAGTCCTGAAGGAGGTGAGAGGGCAGTTCATGAATATATCCATGACAAGAACATTCCATGAACAAAGCAGAGCCAATAAAAAGGTCCTGAGGTGGACCACGCCCATCATATTCAAAGAGTAGTAAAGCCAATGAGTAGTAGGACTTGAGGTCAGGAAAGCAAGGTCTAGAGAACAGGTCCTATGGGGTTTTGCAGACCGTATTGATGACTGGAGTTTTATTCTAAATGACATATGAAGCTGGTGGAGGATAAGGGCAGATAAGTCACATAAGCTGATTTCTAATTCCTTATTTAATGTATGTCTGAAATATTCTACAACTATTTTACACACCTCCTTTAGGCATAGCTTTCCTTTTATTTTGATTTCTTAAGTTTAAAGATGAGTTGGAAGAAGTACAAAAAGTTAACAGGAAGAAAGCATGTCAGTGTTTCAGCTATCATTGCTGTATAACAAATGAACCCAAAGTTCAGTGACTTAAAAGAATGATGGTTTATCATTCTTTGTCATGATTCTGTGGGTTTAGTAGGATCAACCAGGCTGTTCTTCTGTGTTTTAGGCATCAAATGAGGTCACTTATTCAGCTGAATTCCATGGCAGCTGACCTGGGCTGGCCGGTCCAAGCCTTCTCTCATAGATCAGGAGCTGTTTTCTTCCTCCACATAGCTTCTCCCCATGGCTACCTCAAGCTTCCTCACAACATGGTGGCCTCTAGGTCTCAGAGTTTCCAGGACTTCTTCTGTGAAAACTAGCTTTAAGAAGGAAATCAGAAGCTGCCAGAACTCTTAAAGGCCAGACCCAGAATTGGCACAACATCGCTTCTGTCACATCCTATTGGTCAAAGCACGTCAAAAGGCCAACCCAGATTCAAAGATAGGAGAAAGAGAGTCCATCCAAGATGGTCATTTGATGGGTTGAGCAGTGCTGAGTTATTTGATGGGTTATTTGATGGGTTGAGCAGAGAGAAAAAATTGATGGTGGCCATCTTTGGGGACTATCAGAATGGGCAAGAAATACTGTTTCCCTTCTTCCCCACAGATTCTTGAGGCCTCTCCTTTGGCCACTGCATGTGAATGATACTAAGTTTGATTGGTGGATTATAATTGATTACCTTTACATTCTTGAATCATAAGATTCTGAATCCTTTCTGAAACCATTCTGAGAAGTCCCTGAGGCCCACATAAAAGCTCCCTACAGCCCGTGTGCATTTTTCCCTCTGCCTTGCAGGCCCAGCTCTTTGACACATCCCCATTCCTGAGCATCGTCACACTCCCACAGGCAGCTGGGCCAGTCTCAGAAAATGGGGCATGTGGTATGGCCTTCTGCAGAATTTGGAGAATGCGGTGCAGCTCTTTCCCTAGAAGAAACTAGGGCCACCCAGACTGACCAAATGTGCACCCCCAGCAGGATGCTGCCTCACCTTCCCCAAAGGAAAAAAGTGGAAGATTGTGCATTGAAGTTACCTCTGACCTTTACAAACCAAACCAAAAACTTTTCCTAGAAATAAGTTCAGATTCACAAAAGAGTTACAAAGATAGTACAGGCAGTTCTGATACCCTTCACCCAGCTTCCCCCAATGTTAACTATCTATATAATCATGATGCATTTGGACAAACTAAGGCATTAACATTGGCTAGTAACTAAACAGACTCGTTTGCATTTCCACAGTTTTTCCCCTAACGTCCTTCTTCTGTTCCAGGAGCCCATCCAGCCAGAGTCCCACATGGCATTTAGTCATCATGTCTCATTAGTCTACTCCAGTCTATGATGGTTTCTCGGTCTTTGCTTATCTTCCATGACCTTGACAGCTTTTGAAGAGTTGGGTTGGATGTCTTATAGAATGTCCCTCATTTTGGTGTTGGTTGATGTCTTCTCATAATTAAACTGAGGTTATGAGGTTTGAAAAGAGATGACATGCCTTTCTCACTGTGTTGCATCAAGGGCACATGGCAGCAGCCTGTCTTATTACTGGCGATGTCAACATTGATTTTCACCTTAGGTAAGGTGGTACTTGTGAGAGCTCTCCAATGTAAAGCTAATTTATTTGCCTTTCCACTCTCTGTTTCTTAGAAGCAAATCGCTAAGTCAAGCTCACATTCAAGGGAGTCAAACTTCTAGAAGGAGGAACCTCTGGGCTTTTAAAAACAGGCAGCACACTAGGCAGGGCTGCTGGTAGCAGGGAGGGCCCAGGCCTTCCCACTGACTTGCTGGTGACCTTGGGTGAGTCACTCAGTCTCTGAGAGCTGGGATTTCCCTCCCTCTTATGAAATCCACAATGGTATCCTTGCCCTGCAGCTGTCTCTCAGGAGCCTGGGGAGGATTTAGCTGGTAACACCATGAGCTGCTGGAGTATGGATCTGATGAGGGACAAAGGGTCCTTGTTGCTGACAGCGGGGTCCTGTTCCTGGTTTGTAAGCCGTTTCTAGTCTTGAAACCCATCATCCCCACAACAGGAGCGGCCCCTAAGAGTGGTGAGGCCATCATTATTTTTATAAGATCGCCTCATGTTATAAACATACTCACAAGGGCTTTTGTAGAAGGAAATGTACAGGGAAATATTTTTGCAAAGTGAAGCATTATTTTGCACAGTGAATAATTCCCCTGAATTAGCTGTTTTGTATGAAGTCAGTTTTTCACTTATTGGTTTGCTTAAACCAAGGGGCTCTAGAAATTTCTTCCAAAGTATACACTGTCTTTGTGCAAATGCTTCTGGACAGACAGAATGTTTTTTCTACACTGAGGATGATGAACTACCTTAGAATTGTAACTTGCAGTAATTATTTTATATTCTTGCAGACTGACTGTTTACTAGTGGAGAATCCTGGTCAACCTGTATTCTGCCAATTGACACTAGCAAGAACTAAACCCCAAGAGGATTGCTGTTTGGTAACTCTAGCAAAGATAATGGCTGGTGAGCTATGTTTTTCTGGGAGTAGGTGTGTCTGCTGGGATTGGATGTTTGTCTCCATTTCTTTGGAAATCACACTTCTCTCTACATGGTCCACCTAGTCTGGGCACACAGGCTTGTGTCTGCACAACTCAAGGACATTCTTCCCAGGAATTCTGATGTGGATGGTGCTTCCTGGAGTTCAGCAACATGGCAGCCCTATCTCTCACTTTGTGGACACCACTGCTGAACTTACCCACTCACTCACCCAGGGTCCAGTTCTCTGATAGAGCAGGGCTGATGTAGAACAGAATGCCACTGGGCCAAGACTTTGGTGTTATTTCCAAATTCACCTCCACAGACAGCCATGGAAGGCCTCTGGCAAGGTGAAGGAAGACATTCATCCTTTCACTTGTGGCCATGACTGGACCCTCCCACCTGGGCAATATGTAATAATATACTTTATAGCTCCTCTAATTGTCTTGAGATTGGCACCATTACCTGGGTTTGGGTAGGACAAGATTGTTCAAGTGTTTCTTTGTTAAATGTAAAGAGTAAAAATAGACAAGAATTTTTAGTACTCTTTTGGCATTTCCTCATTTTTTATTTTCAACATGCAAAAAGCCTCAAAAATGGAAGTAGGCCAGCCATGGTGGCTCACATCTGTAGCCTTAAGAGGCTGAGGCAGGAGGATCACTTGAGGCCAGGAGTCCAAGACCAGCCTGAGAAACATAGCGAGATCCTGTCTCTAAAATAGATAATAATAAAATGGAAGTCATCCAGAATATCTCTTACCCTCAGAAAGGCTCAGTCTGTTTTCTCACTTTTCTTGGCTAATTTTGCTTTACCTCTTTATTCCTAAACATTTCTTTCTTTCTTTTTTTTTTTGAGTTGGAGTCTCCCTCTGTCACCCAGAGCAATGGCCGCTCTCGGCCACCGCAGCCTCGACCTGCTAGGCTCCAGCGATCCTTCCTCCTCAGCCTTCCAAGTAGCTGGAACTACAGGTGCGTGCTACCACACCCGGCTAGTTTTTTATTTGTAGTGGAGATGAGGTCTCGCCAAGTTGCCCAGGCGGGTCTCGAACCCGCGGGCTCAGGCAATCCATTCACCTCGGCTTCCCAAAGTGCTGGGATAGCAGGCTGAGCCACCGAGTCCAGCCCATTTCCAATTCTTTGTCTCTACCATGCCCTCTCTTTTTTCTCTGATTATCCATTTCTGTACTTCTTCAAGACTCGGTTCAGTCATGCAGTCTTTAGGAGGCACTTTCTATATCAACCTTAGGCCCAAATGCCACCCTCATCCACTACTCCAGAACTGGCTCTTTGAAGAGAGGGACATGCCACCAACTTATCATGACACTTTTCTCTTATCATGCCCTTCCTTGTTAAATGATGTGTAATGATGGGCACACATTATTTTTGCCAGACCAGTATCCTCTACTCCTTCTGATAAAGGATCTGATTTTCGTCTAGAGGGCACCTCTCTCTTCTGCCCCCCAGCACTGTAGCTCAGAAGAGTACGTGTGACCTAACCAATTGGTGCCTTGCATTCTCCTAGTCAGATGTTTGGTTCTGAATCAATCAAGGCCACCATACTGAGATGATCCACTCGGGAGCAGAGCCACATCAGAGAAAAATCAAAGAAAGAGTGGCAGAGTCAGAGACAGAGCAGAAAAGAGATAATGGCAATGTTTAAGCCCCGGGATTCAGCTATACCTGAAGTCAGAAGTATTCCTTGGACTTTTCTGGGATCTAATCCTATAAATTCCTCCTTTGCTTTCACCAATTTGATTTCTGCCACTTGCAATAGAAATTCCTTTGTGGGCAGGAATCATGCCTTATTTACCTTGACAGTCCCCTGTGGCAAGCACAATGCTTGGCATATATATAGTCAGTGCTTCATGAATAGTTATTGCTGATAGAGGGGAAAATGTGCTAAAGCAGCCAGTTCAAAGGGGGGATTTTTTTTTTTGAGTTGGAGTCTCACTCTGTCGTCCAGACTGGAGTGCAGTGGCCGCTCCCAGCCACCGCAGCCTCGACCTGCTGGGCTCCGGCGATCCTTCCGCCTCAGCCTTCCTAGTAGCTGGAACTACAGGCACGCGCTACCACGCCCGGCTAGTTTTTGATTTATTGTAGAGATGAGGTCTCGCCAAGTTGCCCAGGCGGGTCACGAACCCGGGCTCAGGCATTCACTCACCTCAGCAGTCTCCAGTCTGGGTGACAGAGTGAGACTCCAACTCAAAAAAAAAAAGAAGATTTTGCTGCTTATGATCTTTGGCCTTCAGTCAAGTCCTTTCAATTCTCAGTTTCTTCAAATGTAAAATGGGAAAAATAATAGTATCTATATCTTGAGTTGTTATGAAGACTAAATGAGCTATGCCTTGTACAGAAAAGGCTGACTTGATGTTATTACAATTCTTTTTTTTTTAAGACAGGTAGATCTTGCTCTGTAGATTAGGCTGAAATGCAGTGGTGTGATCATGACAACTTGGACTCCCAAGTTGAACTCCCAGACGTAAGCAATCCTCCCACCTCAGCCTCCCAAGTAACTGGGATCACAGGTGTGTACCACCATATCTGGTGCTTTTTTTTTGGGTCAAGACTAACAGGGTCTCCCTATTTTGCAACTGGTCTTCAACTCCTGACCTCGGGTTATCCTCCTGCCTCAGCCTCCCATAATTATTAAAATGCCAACATCTCCTCCTTAAAGGTTAAACAATTTAGTCTTTTCTGGTGGTGTCCTAGGCAGGACTTTGGGGCCAGGCTATGTTATGAGAAATGGGGAGGAACAAGGTGAGAGTTGAGAGAGACTTGGCCATAGAAAAGCAAAATGACCTCTCAACTAATAAGTGAAGAAGACTTTAGACTCCCATAAGCACCCAATCTCTACCAAAATAAGGGTACCACATTCTCAGACTTTACAGATCTTTTGCTCTCTTTCGTGGGTGGGACAATAGCAGAAAGGACATGAGTTCTGGAGTAAGACTGATAGCTCAAAGTCCAGCTCCTTCATGATACTCTGACCTCTCTGATCCTCAGTTTCCTCACATGTAAAATGGGGATTATATCACCAACTTCAATAAAGAAATCACTTAGAATAGTAGGTACTCAGGTCATTAGTCAACACAGATGTTTTGAGCCTAGTCTATGTTACAAACCTTCTGACACATGACTGGGTGAACAGTACACTCGTGCACTCTACCCTCATGGACCTTAGACTAATAAGGAAGAGAGTAATCAGTCAATGGATTCTAAGAAAACATAGTGAGTAACTTGATAGGGGAAGTGCAAGGAACTCAAGAACTTAAAACGGGAGGTTCAAAACGTAGGTTAAGCATTTAGGAGATGAGTAAATAGAGGAGGAGTTGAAGGACTGATAAGGAACACAGAGTGACACTGAGGAAAGCAAAGAGAGCCATGAAGTGTGGGCCACTATGACCATCTCTTCAACATCCATTGTGTCTCTCAGCCTTGTGATTTGGATAGGATCCCTTTCATCTCTAGATCCAGGGGCAATTTCAGCCCCTTGTCATAACAATTGATTGAGGTAGTCCAGTCTTAAGCCAAACAGTACATGGTATTCCCCTGGCCACAGCAATTGTTTTAGGATAGTCCAATTAGAGCAAAGATAAAGACTCTCTGTCTCCCTGGATATGACCTAAAAAGGTGAATTTGCCACTGGAAGCCATCTTGCAACTACCAGAGAAATCTGATGAGAACAAAGCCAATACCTCATAGAGGGCAGAGCTAAGAGAATTGTGGAGCCAGAGCCCTGATCAGATTGTACCTGAACCTTAGTAGCCCCTGGTCTCTTGACTGATACAAAAGCTGATAAATATATTTTGTCTAAGCCAACTTGAGCTGAGATTTTTGTTATTTTTAATGGGATTGTTCTAACTAATATGCAAGGGAAGAGAAGTTTGAGAAGTAGGAAGCAAGTGCAATAGCAACTGATGATATCAACATGTCAAACAAGACAAGGGCAAGAAGTGTCCCTTGGATTTAGCAGCAAGGAGGTCATTTATGACCCACGCAAGATAAATTTCAGTGGAGGGGGTGGGGTTACAAGAAGAACCCTATTCAAGGTTTTACTGAACAGCTGAATGGGCAGATGACTTCCTTGACTGTGCTTTGAGGAACAAGAACAATCCATAGTCTCTGTCATCACCATGATATTGTATTTTCTAAGATGTTAAACATTCTGTCCCATTATCCCACTACCCATCAAAACAGTCCCTCTAAATTCTTTAACTATTTGGGTTGTGTGCTGTCCTGTAGGGTTAACTATAGAAGACTTGAGATTTAGAGTAAACCATGTTAAGAAGCTTCTACCCCAATTGATCAGTTGGATGAAATTTTGGTCTTTTCTCTCTAATACAGTTACTGCTTCTTAACATTTTGCGGGGCAGGAAGTCACATAGCCCTTGGAGAATTAGATAAACTCTGAAACCTCTCCCTAGGAGAGAAAATGCCCCAAATTCTGTCTACATGTCTATGGCTTCATGATCCCTATGAAGCTAGCCCCACAGATTAGATGGGACACTGCCCAAGCATATCATCATCTTGAGCTCTAGTGAATCAAAGTTGCTTTAACGGGGGTCTTGGTACAATGAATAAAGGATTCCAAGTCATTAAACCAGCTCTTTCTTCTTGCCAGTCATTCCTGGAACTCCAGCTTTCTCCTTCAGCCTTTGGGGATTGATCGAGCTAGGGTTCACAGCTTTCCTACCCCCTGGCTCACTTTCCAATTTCTCCTCCAGCAAGAACAAATCTCCAGCCCTGCCTTTAGTAAAGGCTATGGATGTAAAAGGTGTGTATGGTTATCCTTGCTCTTTCATCTCTTCCTTCTTGGGATCCTACCAGCTCAGTGAGCCCAGTTCTCAGACATCTGTCTTCCATCTGCCCCTGGAAACCACACTCAGGAATCAGAAGGAAGTGAAGACATCCAAGTCCTGTATGAAATGCCACTAACACATACACTACCTATAATCTCAGTCTTTCTTATCATGATGCCCCTTCACCATAAAAGAATTCACTTATCTCAAAGTGCTGATTTCAGCCGGGTTTGGGGACTTACTGATGAGGAGTGGAGCAATGAGGGCAGCTCTGGCGATCTGACCTGGAGAAAATACCTTTAACTTAACAGTACATTTTTGGCCAAGTTTGGCAGCTCAGCCTGTAATCCTAGCACTTTGGGAGGCCGAGGCGAGTGGATTGCCTAAGCCCACAGGTTCGAGATCCACCCGGGCAACTTGGCGAGACCTCATCTCTACAATTAAAAAAAAAATGAGCCGGGTGTGGTAGTGCGCACCTGTAGTTCCAGCTACTTGGAAGACTGAGGCAGAAGGATTGCCAGAAGCCAGGAGGTCGAGGCTGTGGTGGCTGGGTGCGTGCCACTGCACTCCAGTCTGGGCGACAGAGGGAGACCCCAACTCAAATAAAAAATCAGTACACTTTCCACCTAAGCTGAAAAAAAATGTCTCAAGTGTTTTGTTTTGACCTCTGTTAGCACTTACAATTATGTCCTGTTTATTTGCATACCCATCAGCCACCCTCACTAGTTCCTTGAGAGTGCAACCACCAATAAGTCACACTCATGTGTTATGGAGAGTAACATCTGCAACAGCAAGTATGGACTGAGCTCTCTGTTCTGAGAATGGAGTTCGACGTTGTCTATGCATGTCTCTCTCCCAACACTATGCAAGACCATCTATCACTAACCCCTCTTAAGTTTTTTTTTAAACTTTTTAACTTTTCATTTTGGAATAAAATCAAAATTACAGAAGAGTTGCAAAATTAATTTTTTAAAACATTCCTTCTCCCATCCCCCATTCAAATGTTAATATCTTGCATAATCACAATAAACTAGTCAAAATCAAGAAATTAACACCAAGGCAATGCTTAACTGATCTACAAAGCAAATAACTAGTTATAACTAATAACAACTAATCTCATTCAAATTTCACCAATTATACTACTACTGTACTTCTGATCCAGAATCCAGGATTTCGTGCTGTATTTAGCTAACATGTCTCCAGTTTCCTTTCATCTGAGATAGTTCGTTTTTAATGCTTTTGAAGAGTATTGACCAGTTTATGTGTAGAATGTTCCTTCATTTGGATTAGTTAGATATTTCTTCAAGATTAGATTCAGGTTATGCATTTTTGGCAAGAATCCCACAAAAGAAAAGCTATGCCCTTTTCAGTGTATCATATCAGGAGGCACATTATGTCAATGTACTGTATCTTATTACTGAGAATGTCAACTTTGATCACTTGATGAAGGTGATGCATACCAGTTTTCTCCACTGTAAAGTTACTACTTTCCCTTTGTAATTGATAACTCCTGTGAGGAAGTTCTTCAAGACAATGTAAATTACTGCTTCTCATCATACTTTTGCCCACTAATATTATCCTCTATTGATGATCTATTGGTGACTGATAAAGAATTATGACTGTGGTGTTCGCCAAATGCTGATTCTTTATTTCCATATTTCTTTTTCCATTGAGAACTGAAATTTTCCTGTATGGAAGAGCTTTCCTCCTCTTCCCTTGTAAACAAATAACTAAATAATAAGTAACTCAGAATATTAACCCCATTTTTCAGTGAGAAAACTGAGTCTTTAGAGCTATCAAAGAAGGTGTCCAGAACCACAAAGCAAGGATAAGTGAAAACCAGGAGTTAGTCCTGGATCACTTGAGTCCTTAACTGACATTCTTCATGACAACATACATTTTGTAACTTCATGGTTATCTTTTTGATTTGATTACCAGGAAGTTCAAATTCAAGACCACCTGTAGTAACTTAGTAATATTGCCAGTTTGTTCAGTGTGCAAAGTTGGCTCTGACATTCTCTTATTATTGTCCCCTATTTCTCTCTTGCTTCCATGTCATTATCTGTGCTTTATTTTCTTGCTTTTGTTTGTTTATTTGTCTTGCTGGGTCTTGCTCTGTCACCCAGGCTGGAGTGTAGTGGCGCAGCATAGCTCACCACAGCCTCGAACTCCTAAGCTCAAGTGATTCTCCCACCTCAGCCTCCTGAGTACCTAGGACTACAGGTGCATGCCACCACATCCGGCTATTTTTTTGTATTTTTTACTGAGATGGGATCCCACTGTGTTGTACAGACTTGTCTCAAACTCCTGGGCTCAAGCAATTCTCCCATCTCAGCCTTCAAAAGTGCTAGGATTACAGGCGTGAGCCACTATGCCTGTTCCTATTGTCTTAACCATAGTTATATTCCTTAAAAATCACTTAAAATCTTTCTGAGGGAGAAGACTAATAACAACAACAACAACAGTAATAATAATAAAGTAACACGTCTCTGAGGCTAAGACACAGTAGATCAGTCGATTTTTTTTTTTTTTTAGCAAGAAGGATTTTTCGAGAGGACAGAAAAGTTCCCACAGTGGGAGGGGACCCAAGGGGGTTACCCAGACACAGTAGATTTTTACTATAGCTTGATGTGAATCACTTTGACGAAAGATTATTTCTTGACAATGGTGGTCATGAGTGGCCCTTAAGACTTGTACACACAGACAGATTCACAAAATATGTAGAATCACATGTCCTCCCTCTGTGGCTCCCAATAAATGAGCATGTCCATTCAGCCAGGTACCAAGTGCCATGAATGCCTGAAGTTGCTGTATTGAGGGAGGAGCCATTTTAATGACGTGGCATCATCTTTAAAATGGAACCCTAAATAGCTCAGTCTGAGGCATTGTTTAAAGATTAAAGGGGCTAGCCAGCTCGGTGGCTCAGCCTGTAATCCCGCGCCTTTGGGAGGCTGAGGTGAGTGGATTGCCTGAGCCCACAGGTTCGAGACTCGCCCGGGCAACTTGGTGAGACCTCATCTCTACAATAAATCAAAAATTAGCCGGGCGTGGTAGCACGCGCCTGTAATTCCGGCTACTCGGAAGGCTGAGGCGGAAGGATCGCCGGAGCCCGGCAGGTCGAGGCTGCGGTGGCCAGGAGCGGCCACTGCACTCCAGTCTGGGCGACAGAGCGAGACTCCAACTCAAAAAAAAAAAAAAAAAAAAAGATTAAAGGGGCTGAGAGAACAAGCAGTTAGCTCCCTGAGACTGCAAACATTTGGACTTTCAGAAGACCAAACATAAGGGCTATTGCAGGATATGGCTGTGTCGCTTGGAGGATTTGGTACCTGGCTTCCCCAGATCCTTTTTCCCTCCTCAAGGAAGCATGTTTACAGTTCGAAAATAATTCTCTGCACTCTCAACTTGCTGTTAGGGAAAGCTGAATTCACCCACAGCTCCAGGGGTTTAAGCCGATAAGCTTAACCTATCCCCCGCCGTCATGAGTCGTGACTGCTTCAGGTACAGGCAGTAACAAACCCAGAGCCAGAAACGCTGCAGCCAGCTCCTGGGACCTTTGGGAGAGAGAAGTTCATCTCCTTCACGAAAGTTTATAAAAGAGATGCTCTTTCTTTCCCCAGTCATCGGGTAAGAGGGTGTGAGGGAGAGAACCACGGCTGCCATCCTGCAAGCTTGTGATGGAGCCGCCCTAAGAAGGAGACCTAGCCAGAGAACTGGACTGAGAAATGGAAATATGGTCCATCAGCAGCCAGATTATCTCCTGGACGGCTGCAAAACCCAGTGGTTTGGCATTTTGTGTTAAAACAGTTTGGGTAGAGTTTTCTATCACTTGCAGATGGAAGAACCATAAATGTTAAAACTAGATGGACTAAAAGTCAGATTTAGTTTCAGAGTCACTGGAGGGTGTTTATGAAGCACAATCAGGCGTTCTGTGAGTGTAATGAAGACTACTCCAGCCATTCTTGGGCTCATCCAGGCCTGGAAGCTACTGATCTCTGCTCGAACACATGAGGACTGGCTGTTGGGAGGTTCTCAGTGTGGCCTTCTGCCACCTCCCCTCCCACCCAGCCTCTGCTCCCTCTTCAGCCAGGTGAGAGACCCCCAGGAGGAGGCCTGGACCCAACCCCAGGGCTTCAAGGCTTTCTATTTATATGCCAAATTGCTTGTATTTTCCTAGTTAGTGGCAGATCTGCCTGTTTGATGTTAATGAGTTTGTGAACCCAACAAAAACATAAAAGACAAGGCTCTTCCAAAGAGGAAAAATAGAAAATAAAGTGCCATCCAAATGGGATGGGCTTGAAACCCGCCTTACATCTCACAAGTCCCTTTCTCTGTCTTCCCAAAGAGGCCACTTTTATCCAATTGAAGAAATCAAAACAAAATGCCAGTCTGGTGAACATCCCACAGCACCAAACCAATCTGATTTGTCTGGACAAAGAAAATGAGGAATTTGGCTGATCCAAGTGGGTGCTGCTCCCCCTTAAGCCCCACCCACCCTTTATGCCTCTTGTGGACAAGAAACGCACATTTCTCCCACATCAGTGAGGCTCCCATGCTCATTTTCAAATAGCCTTTGCATCCTGGTACAAATCTTAGCTGTCTCCTAATAACCCACTTTAGGACACGGATGTTCTGATCTGATATTATTAAATGGAAAGGGGCCGCTTTCTAATCTGGAGAGAGGCAGGGGCATTTGTAACAGCCAGAATCAAAGGCCTGGTCTCTTTCTGTTCCTAATTATCAATAGTGTTTTATAATCTTATTAATATTGATACACAGTATACTGAAGATCTGTTAAGGCGTAATGTATGTGGAAGATAATTAACAAGATCCGAGTCAGATCAATCGCCTATTTGACAGCCAACGGTGTGTGGCTTATAAATTATACATATTCTAGGTATTGCTGGAAATGTTTAAAGTTTCAGTCCAATCCTTCCGATCCAGCGCTGGGGAAAGACATGAACCTAAAGGTACCGTCCCCAGCCTATTGGCGCCTTCTCTGCACACATAGGACTCACTCTTGCTTAAAAATCAAAGGGTTCCGCTAACTGCCAAGATCTACACATGGCATAAAAACACACCTTCTCCTTGTAAAGTGCAGAAAAACAAAAGGTGAAATCTTGTAAGAAAAGAAATGATTAATAAAAGGAAGGTGATTTGCCTTTTGATTTCTGAGAGAAGGTAGCAGTTGGGTGTTTCAAATAGCAGAGTGAATCTTTCTTGCTGACACTAGTCAGTGACAGAGGGAGATATCTGGTTGCAGTAAATACATTTAATAATCCCAATGAATGTGTATGCATTGGTTGAGTTCAAGAGCTTAAACTGTAATTCTTTGTCAAGTACAATGTGTGCCTGTGTGTGTGTGTGTGTGCACTTGTGCACATAGACATTGTGAAGGCAGTGAACATTACTTTTTTCTCTGATGGAATCCCTTTTTAGTTATAACCCTACTGGGTCCATGCTGTTCATATGGGCCTGACCCTATTGGGAGCAGGCACATGACCCAATCTGGCCAATCAGAGCCCTCTCAACATTTATTTTTCAGGCACTGGGAAAGTTGACAAGGTTTCCCACTGGAGTTTTAAGCAAGAAGGGTACAAGTCTTCCATTGCTGGTAGCCACTTTGCCACCAGGTGGAGAAAGGCTGCCTGAAAAGAAGCAATCCAGAGGAAAGCACAACCAAGGCATGAAGAGAGCTTGCTCCTGCTAATATCGCTTGAACTCCTGGATCCAGCTAGGCCTGAAGTACACAGTTGGACTTTCAATTACCTGAACAAATCATTATGTCCCTTTTCCACGTAAGGCAATATGAATTGGATTTCTATCACTTGACTGAAAACATTCTACCTAACACAGGCAATAAAGGCGACGTTCTTCTTCCTTCTTCTCTATTCCTCCCCACAATGCAGATGAGAAAGTTAGATAAGATACTTGGGCTCAGGAGCCAGGAATAAGGATGAACCACCATAAAAAAGGTACAGCAGGTTTGTCAAGACCATGAGACTGCCAGCAACTTGACCTGATGCTGAGTCTGGCAGGTCTCCTAGCAACCATCAGATTGAATGAAGGAGACAGCAGGATTCCACTGCAGATCTTGCTTAAGTCAGGGTCCCAGAGAGTCCTCCAAATCAAGCAGTGTCCTGGCCTGGGCTTGGAGAAGTGACAATTCCTTCAAAAGGAAGAGCTCCGGGAGGCTAAACATTCCTTGGGATTTGGAATGGGTCATTGTGAGGACATTGAGTGTTGTTGAAGCGCTCTGCTCCGTGCATTGCCTCAACTTGTTTGCTGTCTAGGTCAAGGTCAAAGTCACCAATGGAGTAAAGAGGGACTGGCGCTAGCTGCTATAGAGTGTTGGCACAAATTAGAAAAAGGCGCCCCCTTTAGGTAGGCAAATTAGAAAAAGTGCCCCCTCTGGACAGCAGAATCTGCAGCAGAGCACAGGGCTTGGAAAGAGCAGTTCCAGCAAGATTTTTACCACCATTTGTCCCCTTAGGTGGCACTTTGTGCAGTGCACAAACTGGACAGTGGTATGTGGCAACCCTGAGTAGAGGCTGCCTAATCAGTCTCTCCTAGATGACTCCGATCCACTGACTACTCTCTGCTCTCTGTAAATCATCTCGGGGAGTGCATCCCCACCACTGTCTGAATGCTCAGGATTAGCAGGCTACCGCCTAGTGTTTCCATCACTTTTGCTTCCCCAGTTGAGTTTAAAGCTTACCATGATTCTGCCAGATTTGCACACAAACCTGTTTAGGTCATGACATTGCAATTATCTAATTTAATTGAAAAGAATGGCAACCAGCCGGACGTGGTGGCTCATGCCTATAATCCTAACACTTTGAGAGGCCAAGGCAGGAGGATTGCTTGAGCCCAGGGATTCAAGACCAGCCTAGGCAACATAGTGAGACCTCATCTCTACAAAAAATGTAAAAAAAAAAAAAATAGCCAAGAGGGTGGTGGTGGCATGCTCCTGTAATCCCAGCTATTCAAGAGACTGAAGCAAGATGATTGCCTGAGCCCAGGAGATCAAGGATACAATGAGTCATGATCATGCCACTACACTCCAGCCTGGGCAACAGAGTGAGACTCCAAATCAAAAATAATCATAATTGCTGGGTGTGGTGGCTCACACCTGTAATCCCAGTGCTCTGGGAGGCAGAGGTGGGTGGACTACTTGAGCCCAGGAGTTTGAGACCAGCCTGAGCAACATAGTAAGAACTCGTCTCTACAAAAAATGAAAAAAATTAGCCAGGCATCATGGCACACACTTGTAGTCTCAGCTACTGGAGATGCTGAGGTGGAAGGACTGCCTGAGCCCAGAGACCAAGGTTGCTGTGAGCCGTGATTGTCGTGATCATGATAGTCTGGGTGATAGAGTAAGACTCCCAACTCAAAAATAATAAGTAAATAAAGAACTAGGCGTGGTGGTGTACACCTGCCGTCCTAACAGGAGTTGGAGGCAGGAGGATCACTTGAGCCCAGGAGTTTGAGGCTACAGAGAGCTATGAGCATGCCACTGTTTCTAGTGTGGTTGACAAAGCTAGACCTTGTCTCTCAAAAGAAAAGAATGGCAACCAATGAAATAGGAGAAAGAAAAGAGAGCCTTATGGTGTCCATGAAAGATAATGGTAAGTTACTTAAAACAAGAGTCCTTAAAATTAAGGAATTGTTTGGGGGTGATGGAAGGTGCTGGAAACGCATTGTAGTTTGATGGTGTTTTCATAGCTGTATAAAACCGTATGCAACTATAAAAGAAATTGGATTGTGTGCTTTAACTAGATGCAGCTTATTATATGTAAATTATTCCCCCATAAAATTGATAAGAAAAATATTAAGTGCGAATGAGACAATATAAAAGATTTGGGAAGAAACATAAAAATCCTCAAAGAGTTTTCCATTCTGATTGTTCTGCAAGTGTCTTTAAGATCTCACTTCATTTTTTTAAAAACCACAACTGGAAATCATAAATGATGTGCAGTTGGCTTAGGCAAGAAAGAGAGGCTGGAACTCCAAAGAGCAAACCCAAACCCCAAGAAAAGCCTTGGTTCCACATCAAAAGACTGGTAAAGAAAATATACACTTACCATGTTTAAATGTTTAAAAGCATTTACAATATATGCATATGTATTATTTTATAAAGAGTCTCCATTTTGGCTGATTTTTTGTGATTAACTGCCAATTTCTGCTCTGCCTCATCACACAGCAAGGCTTCCACAATGGTCTTCTGTCCTTAAAATCTCTGAAATCCCCTGAAAGTGTGCGGTGGTACCGTATTGCAACAAATACAAATCCAGCACAACCCATTTTTCTTTTTTTTTCCTCCAGGGAACAAGTTACTTTTTCTTCAGTTGAGTTCATGAGTATGAAGACCACAAAATGCCAGTTTCCTTCTTTCCCATGATGGAGTGCTCATGCTAGAAAAGACCCTAGAACACAGGTTCGCCCTGGAAAATGGTGGGTGCAATCACCCACACCATTTACATTGTTCTGTGTGTCTGTGTGTGTGTGTTATATGGTTGTGTGGGTTAAGTGTTTGTATGCTGGGATTCCACTACATGTCCACTTACACACAGCAGATCCTTCTTCATGGCTCCCAACTCCTAAGCTGCATGGCGGAATGATGAGCTTTCCCACTTAAAATCACTGAGCGGGCTGAACTTGGTGGCTCAGCCTGTAAGCCCAGCACTTTGGGAGGCCAAGGCAAGTGTACTACCTGAGGTTGCGGTTTCAAGACCAGCCCAGGCAACTTGGCAAGACCTCATCTCTACAATAAATCAAAAATTAGCTGGGTGTGGTAGCGTGTGCCTATAGTTCTGGCTACTTGGAAGACCGAGGCAAAAGAATCGCCGGAGCCCAGCAGGTCAACATTGAGGTGGCTGTGAGTGTGCCACTGCTCTCCAGCCTGGGCAACAGCAAAACTCCAACTGAAAAAAAAAAAAAAGAATTTCTGAGCATTAACAGTGGGAGAGTGGTCATTGAGATATCATTCCAATCCTTCCCTCCACTCCTTCTATAGGATTATGTTCTCCCTCCCATGGCTTCACAGGGACACTATACTTCTCTGTCCTTACACACTGGACTGGGCCATTGATTTGACCAATGCAGTCGTGACGTGAGCAGGACCTAAGTGTGTGGGTGTGTTTGAATTGCTGTCTTTTGATTCTGCTGTATAGCATGAAAAAAGCATGCCTTAAGAAGCCATTGGTCCAAGAAAGATAAGAGACACTGGGAAAACCTAGACCCAACCTACTGCCTGAAGCAGAGCTGCCTCATCAGCTCATATAACCACGAGCTGAAAATATCCATATTTGTGTTGTATGCCACCAAAACTTAGGGGCCATTTGTTATGCAGCATAGTTGAATAAAAACCTGACACAGAGGGAGGATATTAAAGAGTTTCTAGTCCAGCCCACTGATTTTGCAATTGAAACTATTTACTAATGCTAGGATACCGGCTAGACAATTTCTGGTCTCAGTTCTATAATCTGTAGAAGAGGAATACAGTACCTGTCTTACTTAGCTCTCAGGGTTGTAATAAGGATAAAATGATAGCTGTGTGAAAGTTTGCCCAGTGTCATTGTCACAATAATGCTGCTGAGAACCCTAAACATTCATGGCTCCCTATTGCCCACAGAATAAAGCCAGCATTTCTCATGATAGCATACGAATCTCCTATGTCTGTCCCTGCCGGCGGTAATCACTGTATTTCTCACAATGTTCACACACTCTGTTGCAGCCACTTGAATCATTTGTCATTTTTTGAACTATATCTGATCTCTCCATGCCTTTTCTCACACTGGTGCTTCCCTTACAAAACCTTTTCCTGCCATCTCACCTTTTGGAAAACATTGTGGTGTCATTGAGACATCCTCCAAATGGCTTCATCGATCCCTTTAGCAAAAATTAAGAAATATTTCCTCCTAGAAATTTAACACATTTTATTTGTATGGCAGGCCTTGGGTCCAAGTCCAAAGTCCGTCACTTACACTGAATGAACCTTTCTGACAACAAGGCTCATTTTTGGTTCATTTTCAGACCCTAGCCTACGCAGTGCTATGTTTGTGCTCATTACTATTGATAAGAAGGGATCTTACGTGGCTCTTAGATGCAAAGTCACCGTAGCACACTCTGGGGATATATTTCTTCCATGTTCTAGTTATCCTCCACAGTAGATAAAGACTGGTACTGACACATATGTGAATAATGACCCAAATACCTGCCACTTTTTAAGCCCTTATTCTAGGATAGGATCTGCACTGAGCACTCTGCATATATTTTCCCATTTAAATCTCCCAACAGGCCAGGCTCGGTGGCTCAGCCTGTAATCCCAGCGCTTTGGGAGGCCGAGGTAAGTGGATTGCCTGAGCTTGTGGGTTCGAGACCCGCCTGGGCAACTACAATAAATCAAAAATTAGCCGGGCGTGGTAGCGTGCGCCTGTAATACTGGCTACACAGAAGGCTGAGGCGGAAGGATCGCCGGAGCCCAGCAGGTCGAGGCTGCGGTGACTGGGAGCAGCCACTGCACTCCAGTCTGGGCGACCGAGTGAGACTCCAACTCAAAAATAAATAAATAAATAAATAAAATAAATCTCCCAACAGCCCTCTTGGTTGTCTCTAAGATTTGCTTCCTTTAACAGATGAGGTATGGTGGAGACTGTTGTGCATTGCTCCTTTCTTCCTGAGCACCCAGCTAGTTTCTCTTGCAGAACCTTGTGTCTGGTTCTGCCCATGGAATATAGGGGGAAGTGGCATGTGCCACTTCCAGGTCAGGCCCATAAAAATCTCCCCTGCAAAGCTTCTCACTCCTCTTCTGCCAGTAGAGGCAGAGGATCCAGCCAAAGACCCTGAGGCCTAGAGGATGGTGGAACCACCAAATGCAAAGAACTAAGGTTCATGAATCGCTCTCCAGGAGGAAGGCCACCTGCTGAATACTCCTGTATTGAACTGTAATATGATCATGAACTAAATGGTTCTTTTGTCTGGCTACTGACATTTTAGGGTTCTTACTTGCAGCTGTCATATGAAGAAACTGAGGTTCAGTTAAGTGCCTTTAGGTTAAGACAATTCCGGATTTTTTGTGTCCCCCCTCATTTATATTTTTGAATGTGAATTTATATGCAGCATTGTTATCTCTGTTATTTAGATTTTTAAACCAAATGCACCAAAATGTTAGCAATAGTTGTCTCATGTAATAAGATCATGTGTGAGGTTTTTGTTTGTTTGATTGTTTTTTATGCCATCTGTTTTTCAAATTTTTCCCAATGAAATGAATTACATTCAAAAATTAAAAATTTTTTAAAAATCGAATGCCTTTAGGCTGGTTATAAAACGTTGGTGGCAGAGGGCTAGGATTTTAACCCAAACCGAATTGTCTCTGATTTCTGTGATTCTCACTACTACAATATACTGCTTCTCTGCTAAGGAAAAAAAAATGCAAACAAATGAAAACAAACTTTCAACTGGGGCAAAAACAGGATTTACCAAACTGTGACCCTCTCAATGCTCTGGAAGGTAGCACCCTGCAGAGTGCTCCATCAGATAGTTTTGTGAAAAATTGCTGAACTGTTGCCTGCTTTAGAGGACAGGAAAGCAAAAAGAAAATGACATGTATTGAGTGCCTGCGCATGCCAGGCCCTGTACATACACATTATCAACTTTATACATCACAGCAACTCTCCGGGACAGTAGTATGGCCACAGGCATTGAGAAGCTAAGCAACTTGCTCGGGAGTTCCACAACTCGTGAACAACCCTGAGGTTCAACTTTATCTGCATCTGATTCCAAGTCTAGTGCTTCCTCCTTCCATTATTACTCCAAGGAACACATCATTTCAGGGTCTATTTCATTCATTCATTCATTTATATTTAACATGTATTGGCTGTCAATGATGGGCCAGGCACTCTGCGAGAATCAGGGCCAGAACTAGGGTGATGCAAGAAAGTCACTTAAGGCTCTAAATTTAAGGAAACTCTTTCCCTCAGATGCTCATCTTGCACTCCCATGACCCTGAAACTGGGTGCTTCCTTAAATGTCGTACCATGGACACTTGGCTGACCTCAACCTAATCCCAGGAGTAGTGAGGAAATCAGCCCCCACTCTGCCCTCAGATAGATGACATCTCAGAGTAGCAGACAAGCCAAGGAGACTCCAGTTACTACTGCAGATCATCCCAACTTTGTATTGGAAAACCATAATCACTTTATTATGCTCACAGAGTCAGTGGTCAAGAATTGGGACAGGAAGAGAAGAGGAGGCTTGTCTCTGTTACACCATGTTTGGGAATTCACCTGAAAGATATGCGATTTAGGGGTAGCTCATGCAAGTGGGGTCTGGAATCCTCTGGAGCTCCGCCACTCACGGGCCTGGCATCTGAGCTGTGATGAGTAGAGGGTAAGGCTGAACTGGAACTGTCTGAGTGGAGTACTGCATGTGGCCTCCCTGGGTGACCTGGGTCTCTCACAGCCTGATGGCTGTGTTCCCAGAGACCTCATTCCAAAAGGGAGCATCCAGAGAGCAAGGGGACAAAGTCAATCATATTATATTATGATGTCACACTTTTTTGGTCAAGGCAGTCAGTCATCTGCTCAGATCCAAGAGGAGCAGACAAAGCCCTATCTCTCAATGGAAAGAATATTAGTGGCCATTTTTTGTTGTTTTTTTGTTTGGTTGGTTGGTTGTTTTTGAGTCGGGGTCTTACTCTGTAGTCCAGGCTGGAGTGCAGTGGCCTGATCACCATGATCCTGACTCATGGCAGCCTCCACCTCCTGGGCTCCTGGAAGGAAGGCAATTCTTCCACCTCAGCATCCCAAGTGGCTGGGACTACAGGAACGTGCCACCATGCCCCGTTAATGTTTTTTTTTTTTTTGGTAGAGACAAGCTTTCACTATGTTGCCCAGGTTGGTTGTGAATTCCTGGGCTCAAACAACACGCTCACTTCAGTCTCTCAAAGTGCTGGGATTACAGGCGAGAGCCACCACTCTTGGCCAGTAGCCATTTGTACAACCATCACAATGCCAAACAATGATTGAATAATTCTTCCAGAGAGAAAAGAAACATTGTTCTATGAAAACGTGTAACAGAGGAGTCTGTGGGGGAACTGACTAGTAATAGCAAATATGCCTTATTCATCCATTTAGTCAAAAAATATTTATTGAACACCTACAGGGCATCAGACCCTCAGTAGATGATCTCAGGAGAGGAGCAGTTCAGCCTGGGAAAGGAATACAAGTCTGCCCTTTGGCTTGTTAAGAAGTTAGAGAGGTGGCCGGACTTGGTGGCTCAGCCTGTAATCCCAGCACTTTGGGAGACTGGGGTGAGTGGATTGCCTGAGCCTTCAGGTTCGAGACCAGCCCGGGTAACTTGGTGAGACCACATCTCTACAATGAATCAAATATTAGCCGGGTGTGGTAGGGCATGCCTGTAGTTCCTGCTACTTGGAAGGCTGAGGGGAAGGATCACCTAAGCCTGGCGATGGAGTGAGACACCAACTAAAAAAAAAAAAAAAGCCATAACGGTGGTGCTGACCCATCACAGGGAACTGGTTCAGACATGGGTGGAAAATCGTGTCCTGAGCCCCACTTCTGTGCACCTGGGGAGGAGAAGAGGGTGACACAGAAGGCACAGTTCTTGACCCTGGAGAGTGTGAGTTAGTATTGTTACTATCATCACCATCATTATTATTATCAGGACACTACCTTGATGTCCTCAACAATCCCTCACGCTTAAGTGTCTTAGGGTTCGCCAAAGAAACAGAACCAGTAGGAGATATGTACATGGATGGATGGGTGGGTGGATGGATGAATGGACGGATGGATGGATGGATAGATAGATAGATAGATAGATAGATAGATAGATAGATAGATAGATTTATTACGGAACTTGCCTCATGTGATTATGGAAGTTGAGAAGTCCCACAATCTATTATCTGCAATCTGAAGAATCAGGAGAGCTGAAGGTGTCATTCAGTCTGAAGGCCTGAAAATGAGGGAGCTAACGAGTCCCAGTCTGAGTCTGAAAACCCAAGAACCAAGAGGTTCAATATCCAAGGGCAAAATACAATTGATGTCCCAGCACAAGAAATGAGTGAAAGTTTGACCTTTCATGGAGTATAGGTTCAATACTGGACTGTCAAACATAGGTATCAGATTGAACAATTCTTGGGATCTTTATCAGAGCCTCTATTCCATAAGAGTGATGGACTACTTTTTCTAAAATCTTGAGAATTAGTATTTTCTGTCAAATACTGTTAAAGACTGAAGTCCTCTCCCTACCCCTTCCAGCCCCAGTCTAACCCAATAGACACATCGGCAAGCACAAAAAAAAGAGAGGTGAGTGAATACCTTAAGTCCCCCACATACAAACCTCCAAGTTGTGACCTTTTAAAGATGCAACATGGGCCGGGTGTGCTGGCTCAAGCCTGGAATCCCAGCACTTTGGGAGGTCGAGGTGAGGAGATTGCCTGAGCCCATGGGTTCAAGAATGGCCTGGGCAACTTGGTAAGATCTCATCTCTACAATAAATCAAAAAATTAGCTGGGCGTGGTAGCGTGTGCTTGTAGTTCTGGCTACTCGGAAGACTGAGGCAGAGGGATTGCCTGAGCCCAGCAGGTCGATGCTGGAGTGGCTGTGAGTATGCCACTGCACTCCAGCCTGGCCAACAGAGTGAGACTCCAACTCAAAAAAAATAAAAATAAATAAAGATGCAAACATGCATTCTTCAAGTCCAATCATGTAAGTTAGCTCATGTGTCCGGAATATACTGTTACATGTGCACATTCTCTATAAGTGGCTATGTTTTTTGTGTACTTTTACTGTCCAGTACTGTATAGAGTACAGTACTATAGTATCTGTAGTTCAAGCCCAGGGTATCTGGAAGCAAGTGTAAAAGCAGCAGTGATGTAGCTGGTATAGTATAGTCAATTGTGTTAGTTGGCTCAATAACTATAGTAGTCAAAGTATAGTCATAAGTACAGTCAAAGTTAGTTCTAGGCTAACTTTGTCGGACTTATAAACAAATTGAACTTACAAACATGCTGTCAGAAGGGAAATTGTTCATATGTAGGGGACTGATGATAAGCCCTTTCTTGGCTTTTTTGTTCTATTTGTGCCCTCTGTAGATTGAATGATGCCATCTTCTTTCCTCAGTCTACCAATTCAAATACTAATCTTTTCTGAAAACACCCTTGTAGACATACCCAGAAATAATGTTTTACCGGCTCTCTGGGCATCCCTTAACCCAGTCATATTGACATATAAAATAAACCATGAAGAGACTATGGATTTCAAAGTTGTTTCACCTTCCTTACCTCACATGAAGCTCACCTCCAATCTATAGGGTAGGATGGTAAGCATTCCCCACACTCCTATTTTACAGATGAAGAAACTGAGCTCAAGGGCATGCCCCAAATCAGACATCTAATGGTAGCTTTCAGACTATGCGTTGGCCCATGCCTGGAGGTTTTTTACAAAAATCCTCCGGTTCCTTTTGCCCTAAATCCCGTTGTCTTCCTGCCATTCCTGCATCCTTATTTCCCTCAGGGCCATCCACTCCAAGTCATGAAGCACCAGTGTGCCAGGTAGCATGCAAAGCACCACGCACGTGAGCTAGCTCATGGAGACTTCCCAACACTCTCCAAGAGAGGTAGCATTATTATCGTCTCTACCTTACAGATGGGAGAAAACAGGCTTAGGTAGTAAGAGTGACTTTCTCAAGCAACTGAGCCCCCCATCTGACTCGAAACCAACTTGGGCCCCCAACACCAGGGCTGTCCCTCCTGTGCTCCTCCCCCAGCTCCTGCAGTGAGAGCCTTTGTCCCCAAAGTGCCGGACTGGAGTGGACACTAGGTGACCCATACTGGGTGCTCTG
This sequence comes from Carlito syrichta, assembly GCF_000164805.1. Classification (NCBI taxonomy): domain Eukaryota; kingdom Metazoa; phylum Chordata; class Mammalia; order Primates; family Tarsiidae; genus Carlito; species Carlito syrichta. Next base: position 249,712 of record NW_007233014.1, read on the forward strand.
CCCTTGCCAATGACGAGGTGAATATTCACTGTCATGACCAGCTTGGGGAAATCAGGCCTCACCGATGTTATCAATTATGCATGGTCCTGGGCTAAGCCCCTGTGCCCTGGGATTTGAAGGGAGAAGTTGCTTCCGACTGCAGAGTAACAGCACATGGGTCACTTGCCTCTCACTTAACTCTTTCCAGCCTCAGTCTCAGCCCTGTGACAGGGTTTGGACCTGGAGTTTGTCTTGGGTGTCTCTGCCAGGGTTTTTGTTGGGCAAGCGACGGCTGGGTTTCCCCTCCACACGTGGCCCCAGCCAGCTAGCCTGGGCCACTCCTTTCACCTCAGGCCTCATTAGTGCCCGCAGCTTGGATTTACACAGATGTAAATCAGGTCATTAGCACCTCACGCTCTGGCAAGAAGGTGTGGCCAAAAGGGAATTTAAGGGCGGCAGGGGCGGGGGTGGGGAGCAAACTTTGAGCCCAACTTAATGTTTAACCTCTCTGACAATGGGTTTACCGGTCTTCCCCACCCTTATCCCAGGCTGCTTCTGGAGTAAAAGCGTCGATAAATAGATGAATACACATAGATAACCGACAAGGCTGGGTAGGTGGCAGGAAATGGATTGCTAAATTATACATGATGCAAGGTAGCGTGGCCAGGCCAATAGGAAGTAACTTTTCCAGAGGAAAGCTTTTCGGATCCCCTAGTTCTTTTCCTAACCACACTTGACTCTTCCTTTGTCTGGAAGGGGGAGCCCCTGAACGCTTCTTAACTCGGTGTTAAAACTTGGTGAGAGGGAATCTGAGGGGAAGATAATTTCAGAAGGCGGAGAAATAGGTGTGTGGGAGGGTAGAAAAAAATTTCTTGTAAATAATTAACGACAAAAAGCGTTTCCCTAAAAATGAAAAAAGCGCCCTGTAGAACTTTCAACTTCTCCAATTTGGTAAGTCAAAAGTTTAACTGGGCGCCAAGGAGCCGATGCCAAGACCAGTTTCCAGTCAAGTCATGCTGGCCGTGCCTGAGTGGTTCCTCCAGTTCTGGCCATCATCTCCTTGGGAAGACTTCGCAATGGGGCAACAGCGTTGAGGGCCTCCATCCTTTCTCTGGAGTCCCTGGCAGGGAGGCAGAACCCTAGGGCCTTTCACCTTGAGTGCTAAGGACCCATCTTCAGGGCCTCACAAAACCATGAGTATGTTCTCAGGCTACAAGTCATTTAATCTCTCTGAGCCAGTTCACTTAGTTCTAGAATGGAACCAACACGACTGCTTTTGCAGAGTTGTTGCAAGGATCAGACCCAGTACATGTCAGGAATTAGCAAAGTAGGATCCGTGGGCCAAATCTAGATGGTGTCTTTTTTTTTTTTTTTTAATAAAGTGTTATTGGAAAATAACCACCCCTAGTAAATTACTTATTGTCCATGGTTGCTTCTGTGTTATAACAGCAGCGTTGATCTGTGCAGACTTTGTAGTGCACAGAGCCTAAATATTGAACCATGCCGGGCTCAGTGGCTCAGTCTGTAATCCTGCGCCTTTGGGAGGCTGAGGTGAGTGGATTGCCTGAGCCTGCGGGTTCGAGACCCGCCTGGGCAGCGAGATTT
>NW_007233014.1:251346-254764 GCF_000164805.1 Carlito syrichta
AAAAAAAAAAAAAAAAAAAAAAAGGAACCATTAGTCTTTTGCAGAAAATGTGGCCGACCCCTGGGCTCTGCAAAGATGCAGCTTGGTGATTTATAAAAGTTCAATATGTGGCGGAGGCGGTGGTTAATATCATTACATCATCCCAGGGCATCCTGGGTCTTCTGCATTCTCAGAAGTGGGGATTTTGCCTATTCGCTGCCCTTTGCTCTAGCCTCCACTCACACTCTAAGTGCCACCAATGACATGCAGGACAAGGGCCTCTCCTTCTGCCGCTGAGCATGCAGAAGGTGCCAATGACAGCACCTCTCACCCTTGTTAGGACCAGACAGGCCTCTGCTTGGTGACTACCAAGTCACTTGACAGATGGCAAACTAAAACCCATAGGCGTCATGGCTCACACTTATAATACAAGCACTTTGGGAGGCTGAGGCGAAAGGATTGCCTGAGTCCAGGGGTTCGAGACCAGCCAGGACAACTTGGCAAGACCTTGTCTCTGCAATACATAAAAAAATTAGCCAGGTATGGTGTCACATGTCTGTAGTTCCAGCTACTTGGAAGACTGAAGTGGAAGGACCGCCTGAGCCCAGCAGGTCGAGGCTGTGGTGGCCATGAGTGTGCCACTGCACTCCAGCCTAGGTGACAGAGTGAGACTCCAATTAAAAAAAAAAAAAAAAAAAAGGAAGCCCCAGCAGCAGGTGAGATGAGAGCAGGCCCCGAAGGCAGACCTGTGGACTCAAGATCCCCACGGCCTAACTCTTCTGGGGAGCCAGTGTTTGCCTTGGAAGGAGGGACAGCGAGGAAAGGGAGCAGAGAGCCCAGCCCTTCTAAACAAGACCCTGGCATGTGGCAGGCTGAATTGCCTGGGCTGCCTCGCCTGTGGAAGGACAGTGTAAAGCCCTCCCTCTCTCAAAAGAGCAAAACACACTCTGGGCTAGGTCTGCACACTTCATCCCTGCCTTCCTGAATGCAGCACCAAGTGTAGAAATTCAGTAAATCCCTATGAAGTCAGCTCAAGCGGCATGTTGAATTTGGCAGACCGAGGGAGTTCCTCTCAATAAACATTGGCTCACTGATAATCTTTCCTTCCTTCCCTTTGCACAATTTGCCCTTCTCACCAAGTGTATCTCATTTAATTCTCACAGCCAGTCTGGAGGTAAACATTGTGCCTGATTTACACATGAAGAAACTGAGACTTAAGTCCTGTTCTCCAAGACAAGGAGATAAGATACAGTTGGAAGCCCTCAAAGCCTTGTGGGCTACCTTTCTTCTCTCTTTCAGCTTGCTTAACGTGAAGCGTATGATATGCTCTGGCATAATTGCAGAGACCATCCTCTCACAATGTAGCAACAGGAACTCGAAAAGCAACCTCACAAGTCCTGCCCACAAGTGCCTCCTTATCTGCCCTTTTGGCCAGCTGGTCTTTCCCTATAGGTGCTGTCTGAAAGAACTGCGTGACCCTGCTGAGAGACCAGCTAGAGAGCCTTTGCTAGTGGTGTTTCAAGTGGTATTTAACCTTCAACTTCTATTTTGCAAGGCCTACACATCCATCCAACTTAGCAGCGCAAAGTGCCAAGTCCCTGGACCCTAAATGTTGGCCCTTGGCACCATGAATTGAGCACCTATCATGTGTTAGGCCTTATGTTAAGGGCTTTACTGCACTAATACAGTGTTTCTCAAAGTCCCCTAGATCTTTTTTTTTTTTTTTTTTGAGTTGGAGTCTCACTCGGTCGCCCAGTCTGGAGTGCAGTGGCCGCTCCCGGCCACCACAGCCTTGACCTGCTGGGCTCTGGCGATCTTTCCGCCTCAGCCTTCCGAGTAGCCGGAATTACAGGCATGCGCTACCACGCCCGGCTGATTTTTTGATTTATTGTAGAGATGAGGTCTCGCTGCCCAGGCGGGTCTCGAACCCGTGGCTCAGGCAATCCATTCACCTCAGCCTCCCAAAGGCGTGGGATTACAGGCTGAGCCACCAAGCCCGGTTCCCTAGATCTTTTACAGGGGGTCTGCAAGGACAAAGCTATTCCATCATATTTTCATTAGATTACTAAGGCATTATTAGCTTTATTCACTCTCATTCTCTCTTAAGTATACAATAGAATTTTCCAGAGGATTTATGAGGCATGATAATGGCATCACTCTCATGGTCAATGGAATGTGTTTTCTAGAATTTTCTAGGGTAAAGTCGTTGGGACGCTCAGTAATTTTTACAAATGTAAAGGAAACCTGAGATCAAAATGTTTGAGAGCTGCTACACTACCATAATCCTTTTTAAAAAAGCAATCCTATGAGGTAGGTACTATCATCCTTACTCTATAGATAAGGAAACTGAGGCTCAAGCAGGCAAAGTGATTTGCCCTAGGTCACACAGTTTGAAAGTTGCTAAGCTGGGATTGGAAGCTAGTTCTGTCTAGGGCCAAGGACAAGTTCTCCACGTCCATGTAGGATGATGTCTCCAGCTCTCATTCGAAGACACCGCTCCAGAGGCCGAAAGCATGACTTGGCGTGCCTGGAGGAGGGTCTGTCTTCTGTTCATTCAGACAAGACAAGGGGAGTGGTCCCTGGGATGATTCCTGAGGTCCTTCCAGCTGGGCTTCCCCAGGCCCAGAGCTCGAAGTGCCGACCTGCAGTGACAGGTGAGGGCAGAGGATGACAGTGACAGGGGCCAACTGGAATAGGGCAAGGAGGTCAAAGGATCTGTCCCACCTATTCATTGCTTTCCCTCAGATTTCAATTTCCCCTTTTCCTATTTGGCTACAGAGTCTAGTCAGATTTCAATCCAGTTGTTTTGCCAAGAAGAAATTACTTTTTTTTAAACGAAAGAAACAAAACAACCTTTTTAACATCGAAAGGTTGGCTCAGCCTCCCTTCCTCTGTTCTCTTGCTGCTAATGGCTATCCCCAGTGACCCCGGCCAGGCCTCTGCTTTGTGAACAGTGTGAATGAGAGAGGAGAGCACCTGCTCATCCCTTAAACAAACAGTGCCACGCAGAATGGGTGCCAGCCACATCCCTGGCTAAGGAGCCCTAAGAAACAGAATCCCTTACTTTTGTTGGGTCCTTGTGTGTGTTTTTGTTTTGTTTTGGGTATTTTGTAATTCTGCACACTTCAAAAGGGGCTGGGGAGGCCCTGGGAAGGCCTGTGTTCTTAATTCATTCTACTCCCACGGGGCTTTTGTGGATTTGCTCCTCAAATCGGTCTTATTGTTCTTGTCTGTGGATTTGGACTGTAAAATAAAGAGATTGGTGTTTTGTTTTGTTTTGTTTTTTTGAGTTGGAGTCTCACCCGGCCACCACAGCCTCGACCTGTGGGCTCCGGCGATCCTTCCGCCTCAGCCTTCCAGGTAGCTGGAACTACAGGTGCGCGCTACCACGCCCGGCTAATTTTTTGATTTATTGTAGAGATGAGGTCTCACCAAGTTG
>NW_007233014.1:254784-269185 GCF_000164805.1 Carlito syrichta
GCTAATTTTTTGATTTATTGTAGAGATGAGGTCTCACCAAGTTGCCCAGGCAGGTCTCGAACCTGCGGGCTCAGGCAATCCACTCACCTCAGCCTCCCAAGGCGTGGGATTACAGGCTGAGCCACTGAGCCCGGCAGAGATTGGTGTTTTAAAAGGAAACAATTGTGGCCAGAACAGAAGTGCTCTGAGCAGTGAAATTATCTGCAAACAGAGTCACGGCAGCGTGGGGTCTGCGTTCTTCTTCTCAGGTGATGGTTGAACCCCGGCCACCAAGGCACATCAGTCTGAAACCAGGGGCTCATGCTGTTTGTTCCAGCTCATCCATTCTACCTCCAAGGTCTGTGGACTCTAGCTCCTTAGCTAGTCTCAAGTGTTCGATGTCACAGGAGGAAAATGAGTTTTGGCATGAAACAGACCTGCATTTGAATCCCAGTTTGGCTCCTTCTACTCTCAGCATGACCTTGGGAAGCTATGACCTTGGGCAAGCATGCCCCATATTGCCTGGGCTCACCTTCAAGTTCACCTGCAGCTCCCTGGGCCTGCTGACAGTCTCCATCCTCAAGTCTCTGGTACTAAAGGAGCTTGCTCGCCCCTTGGGCAGGACAACCCAAGTGCCCTAGATATAACCCCTCTAGAGTGAGCATCTCTGAAAGAGGGACAGTGGTTGGTAGAAAAATATCTCAGCTTCCTCGTCCCTTTGAGGGTATGAGATGATACTGGGAACATGATTCCTCAGATTCTCCAGCGGGATTAAACCCCAGTTGCCCATAATAATGCCTGCAATATTTCTGCCTCCCCCACTCCCTCACTGTGCTTCCAGGGTCACCTCCCAAATAAACTACTCCTAAGTCCTTGTCTTGGGATCTGCTAATATAGCAGATTACTTAAGGTCTATGAACTTCAGTTTTCTCAAAAGTAAAAATTGGCTGGCAACATTCCCCTCAGAGCATTGTTAATAAGTAATAATATGTAATGATCCTTGCAATGGCAAAATCCAGAAGAGCATTACTCTCTCCCTGAGCCCATATCTACTGTGTGCTCTGCAGAACTGAGGTGGGTATTTATGAGGTTAACATTCAGTACACAACGGCTAGAGTCTGAAGAATATATATTACACATGTGCGTCCATGTACTTATGTTTTTACTGGGGCCCCTGTGACAAATGAAAAAGTGACTATTCTAGAACAGAAGAGAAGTGGGGGTTTCTCGCTAGATGAGAAAATTCACTACTCATACGTCCGAACGACTTCTGATCCTTTCAGAAGTATCATGGAAGAGCCGAGAGAGGATTTGAATCTTGCCCCTCATTTAATAACTATGTCAATTTGAGCAATTTACTTGATCTTTCTGAGCCTGTTTCTGCCTTGTAGAATTGTAACGAAAATTGCAAATAATATCTATAAACTCTTAGAACAGAGGCAATTCTCTTGTGGCTTCAGAAATGAATGACATGGTCTCTGCTTTCAAGGAATCTTAGAATCTCATTAGGAGATAAGATCAGAAAAAAGGATGGCAGAAGCAGAATATGACTGAATCCTTGGTCACCAATATTTACTGAGTACCTACCGTGTGCTAAGCACTAGAATGGAAGTGTCTTCTAGAAGTGGCTTCAGGAAAGTCCTGCTCTTCCAGTGCCCATCTTATGAGCCTTTCTTCTTTTCCTTCCTTCCTCCCTTCCTTCCTTTTCCCCTCCCTCCCTCCTTCCCTTCCTTCCTGTTTTTCCCTCCTTCTCTGCCTACACCGTGAGTCTCCAACCGGCGACATGATTTGACCTCTGGGAAAATGCTGGTTCAGGAGATCCCAAGTTCTATAGAGCCTGTTCATCTTTCAGGGTAAATGGGCAGGCTTCTTCCACCCTCAGAGCATGTGAATTTGGATGGATGGAGGAGCATTATAACCAACGAATTCATCAAATATCTTGGAGTTCCATTACACGGAAGGTTCTTTACAAACAACAGTAAGCCGGAAGCGACTCATACTGGCTCCTAAGAGCCAATTATTAAGTTTTCAGGAATTTCTCAAGTGGCTGATGTCACATTGGTAGCTTGAAATCGGCCATGGTGGGAGTATTTAAAACTATAGACATTGGCAAATTCTACAAATCAGGGACTTGTTTCCTCAGAGAGCTGGTTGTTAAACATTTACCAGCATACCACTGCATAAAATGTAGGTAATGCAGAAAAGAAAGAATTGTATAGCAATAGGCTCTACCGTCAAAGAACTACGCAACAGTCTTGACAATGATTATGTGGAGAGTGTTGCTGATTTACAGGAAAGAAAAGAAAGTTTAAGTTCCAGTTGAGTGACCCAGGGTAGGTCACTTCTCTGGAACTTAGTTTTCTGTCCGCAAAATGGGAATTGCAGTAATACCTTCCTATCTTTCTCACCATGTTGTTAGGGGACACACCAGAAATGATACACATGAAAGACACCCCGTTGGGATCTATACTGGGATATTCCAATAATCATAAAAACATCTGGAAGGTGTGAGACTGCTTGAGTTCCCCCAAGAAAGAATTTAACCACACACCGGACCTGCCTGATAAACTGTTAGAAGGCAGGACAAGCAACAATCGAATTTTATCTCCCCAGGTTAGACTAGAAGCAGCTTGACCACTAGCAGGCCCTGTCTGCTATTTCTTTGTGCCCCTCACAGAGTATAACACAGGACTGTGATCCCAGGAAAAAAGCAGATGATCTAGGGAGAAAGTCAGGGGGACCTGTGGTCAATCTGCCCACAAAAGTTGTGTGCAGGGGTGGGGCAGAGAGAATTCTGTCTTCTCTGAGCCACTGGCAGGGGACTGGGAGGTTTTGCGGTGATTTGAATGATTGCATGGAATGTACTTGGGTGAGAGGAGAAAAGACTATGCAAGCACAGGACGTGGGCTATCTTTATTTATTTACTTATTTATTTTTGAGTCGGGTCTCACTCTGTCACCCAGACTGAAGCACTTGGTACAATCACAGCTCACTGTAGCCTTGACTTCCTGGGTCAGGTGATCCTATCACTTTAGCCTCCTAAGTAGCTGGGACTATAGGCATGTGCCACCATGCCTGGCTATTTTTTGTAGAGACAAAGTCTGGTCTCGAATTCCTGGACTCAAGCAATCCTCTTGCCTCTGTCTCCCAAAGTGCTGTGATCACAGTCGTGAGGCACCGTGCCTGGCTGGATCTTTTTATAAAAAAATGCTGATTAGAGAACAAATCAAGAGTGATTCGCTTGACCATCTGGGGATTTCTCTTCAGGCCGCTGATCAAGCATCAATTTCCTCCCATTAGTTGACTGTCCTGCTCTTTCTCTCCCAGCACCCCAGCATCATCTCTTGCACCCTCTCTGTCACCCTTGTTCCCTCGGTGAAAGTCCCAGGCCATGGCGTTTACATTTGGAGACACACACTTTGTAGTGTAATTATAGGAAAGTATTTGGGTCTTTTTCTCTAATGATTTAATAGTCTGTCTTCCTAACCAAATTGTAAACCCTGGAGGGCGTGTAATATTGTCAACTGAATCGGTTCCTTCAGCACTTCTAGGCATCCTGGGAGTGCTCAGAAAGTTGTGGAAGCCACAGCCAGCCGAGTGCTTGTCAGGGGTGAGCTCACACTTCGCACACGGGATATAGCCTCTCCAGGGAACTCAAAGCATCTCCAGGAAACTCAACACTGAATGTGCTGGCTGCTTCCTTACAATGTGAGCAGATCCTTTTAAGGAAACTGAGACGTAAAGAGGTTGAGGACACGCTTGCCCCAAAGCATGAAGTAAGAGGCAAAGCCAGAATTTAAACTTTGGTCTGTCTTTAAAACCCATACTCTTGATTACCATGTTATTAAGCAAAAATGAGGTAAAGCCATGAGTTTCATGAATAGTCCTATGGCATTACCTCAACTTAGCAAATTGGGAAACTGAGGCAGCAACTGGTTAAGACAACCTGCCCATGTAGTAGCAGGCAGCCTGCACCCACCAGGAAGGCCTTGGGCGATATATCTCTGCAGAGTGCTCACTGTGAAGGGCTGCTGGCTCCAGAAGAGAGGGCTGGAAGGTGCTGAAGCCTCAGGTGAACAGCTCACAGGCAAGTGCCCACATCATGATTGTGGGAAGACATTGGCCTCTGACAGACTCTTTTGTCCTCTTGGTTAGGTTGGCCCTTAAACCCAGCATGACTTGGTGTAAGGCTCCATTTCCTGTCTGTTTTTCTTTCCCTTTTCTCTTTTGTTCCTCCTCATGGACAGCCCAGGGTTTGGGGTTTCGTTTCTTCTCTTTCTCTCTGGCACTGCGTGACTGCGGCAGAATGTTCAGGGATCACTCAGCCAAAGAGCACTCAGTGTGCTCCAAGGCCTGGGTACACACTGTTCTCCCGGGCCAGGTGGTCACCAGGCACTATTGATATGACAGCAGCACTGGCCTCCCACGGGTTAAGGGCAACTGGTGGGGGCACTGGGTGGGCCTGGCCCGGTTCCTCAGGCAACCCCAGAGGCTCTGGGGGCAGACAGGACACCAGGGTCACATGGGTGCTGTAAACCCAGAACAGGGACCAAAACAGACAAGCACCGAAGGGCTCTACCTCCAATACTCACTTCTCCCCCAGCTCTGGCTTCTCCTTTGCCTTCAGAAACAGCCATAGAGGCTCTGGTGGCATAGAATGTCTCCGTCTATCCTCTTGACCTCGTTCACTCCTCAGACCCACCGTGATTTCATTTAGGGTTCCAGTTCCAATAGAAATGCCTCTCATTTCCTGATAGATGTAACATGCCAGGCACCCTTCTAAGTACCTACAGAGCCTTGTCAGGTAAGATTCAGGACACCCATCACATTTGATTTTGGGGGTGTAAATCTATATCCCCCATGCAATATTACATCCCATGCAATATTTGGAGTGCAATACCACACTCACAGCCACTGCTGGGCTCCGGCAATTCTTCTGCCTCGGCCTTCCAAGTAGCTGGAACTACAGGCATATGCAACCACACTCAGATAATTTTTCTTGATTTATTGTAGAGACAAGGTCTCACCGAGTTGCACAGGCTGGTCTCAAACCCCTGGGCTCAGGCAGTCCTCTTACCTCAGCCTCTCAAAGTGCTGGGATTATAGGTGTAAGCCATGGCGCCCCGCCCACAACTATCATTAATACACTGTTACATAAGATGAATTTAGTCACTGACCTTCCAAGCAACAGAGACAGGATTGGGACCCACAATGTTCTGACTTGGTCTATGCTACAACCACTGTGCTACTTAGGGTAATGTTGTGTCATGACTAAATCTGAAGTCTCTGAAGTCAACCTGAAGTAAATGAATTTATCTCTGCCTCAGTTTCCTTCTCTGTAATAGGGTCCATAGCAGTGTCTGCCTCACAGAGGTGAGGATTAAATGAGATCATACATATCACGGACTTAAAGTTGTGCCTCAGATTTCTCACACATGGGTTGCAGAGAAGTACAGTATTGGGTCCACAGAGATTTGGGCAAGAACGAGCATTAGACCCAGGTGTACTCGTTTTCTGGTCCAATACTCATTGCTGTCTTGCAAAGTGCACCATGAGTCAATACCTTTGAAGGGGGCAGATAAGAAGATACAAAAACATTTAAAAGCCATGGTAAGCTGGGCTCGGTGGCTCAGCCTGTAATCCCGTGCCGCGGGAGGCTGAGGTGAGTGGATTGCCTGAGCCTGCGGGTTTGAGACCCGGCCGGGCAACTTGGCAAGACCTCATCTCTACAATAAATAAAAAATCAGCTGGGCGTGGTAGCGCGCGCCTGTATTTCCAGCTACTTGGAAGGCTGAGGTGGAAGGATCGCCGGAGCCCAGCAGGTCGAGGTTGCAGTGGCCAGTAGCAGCCACTGCACTCCAGTCTGGGTGACAGAGTGAGACTCCAACTCAAAAAAAAAAAAAAACCATGGTAGGTGACCAGGGATGGGGGCTCATGCCTGTAATCTCAGTACTTTGGAAGGCCAAGGTAGGAGGATTGCTTGAGGTCAAGAGTTGAAATCCAACGTGGGCAACATAGAAAGACCTTGTCTCTACAAAAAGTGTTTTTAAAATAGTTTTTTTAAAAAAAGAAAAGAAAGGGCAAACCCCTTGTGTCCCCTCCCACTGTGGGAGCTTTTTTGTCCTTTCAATAAATCCTGCATTACAAAACAAACAAACAAAAAATATACCATAGGAGCCCTTTGCCTCTCAGTGAGGAGAAACAGGTTACATCTTTTCTGTCTCACACTTTCCCCTTGGGGATGGGTTGTGTGTTCATGTGTCTACACAGCTAAATGCTAAAATTCGAAGCAACAGGTACAACCAGTAAGAAAAGATTCTGGCCATAGTGTTGGAGCCGGGTTCAAAAAACCCCTTCCAAGAAGCCAAGCATCAGCTCTGTAATAACTGGATATGCAGGAGGTCTGGGGGGAGGGAGGCTTAGGGAGAGGGAGTAAAACCCTCAGGGAGCTCAGGACAGCAGCTCTTTGCCAATCAGGAGAGACACATCTCCATATTTTTACAGCCAGCACAGTCATAGCCATACATGTTGGTGGACCTCAGCCCCGTATATCAGGCTGTTCGTCAAATACACAGTCTTCACTCACTAGAGAAAGAAGGTTGAGGCCAGGCATGGTGGTAGATGCCTGTTAGTCTCAGCTACTCAGGAGGCTGAGTCACGAGGATCGCTTGAACCGGAGTGCAGGACTACAATGAGTTGTGATCATGCCACTGTACTCCAGTCTGGGTGATAGAGCAAGACCCTGTCTCTTAAGAAAAAAAAAAAGTTTGAGAAATAGCCTGTTGGAGCTGTGCTTAGCTGAATTCCTTCTCACTGTGGACGAGTGCAGTCATCATAACCGTCTGTAATTAAACAGTCAGATATGCCAGAGTCAGTTTCTGTCCATCAAAACAGGTTCTTGCTGTCAAAGTCTAACAAAACAAGGTTAGCTTGTGTTATTGTGATTTCGACAATTCTAGAATAACTGTACTATGCTGCCTCAAACAGAAAGAAAGGTTTTTAGAAAGAGCCCTAGGCGGGCCCACTGGTTCACACCTGTAAGCCCAGTGCTTTGTGGGGCTGAGGCAGGAGGATCGCTTGAGGCCAGGAATTCAAGATCAGCTTGGGCAACCTAGTGAGACCTCATCTCTACAAAAAAATAAAAATAAGTAGAAAGAGCCAGAAGACTGAACGTCAGGGAGCTTAGATACTAGTCTTGTTCTGTTTCTGACAGTGAAATATTGAACAAACCATTCTCTGATTTTGGTTTGCAGATGAAAAAAACTGGGTAGTGGATTAGCCATGACTTTTTTTTGGTTGCATATAGACCACTCAAACAGGCTTTCCGAAAACTGGATTTATTTGTCCACATAGCTGTTAGCTTCAGGTACAGCTGAATCCAGGAGCTCAAAGTTTCCATGATTTACCTTCTGAGTAGACTCCATACTTTCACAGTCAGGCACACCCCTACTCTCTGTGGTGACTCCAGTAGCTCCAGCCTGATCTTGTCCTCACAGATTCCTTCAGAAATAAACCTTCACTATCCCCATAGTCCCAAAAAATATTCTCATTGGACTAATGGGAGCCATGTGTCCATCCTGAATGAATTAACTAGGCTATAGAGGTAGAATATGTCCGTTGTCCAGGCCTGGGTTTATGCCTGGAGTCAGGGCAGGTCAGCGCCATCCAAACATCCGAGAGTGTAGAGTGTTGGTTTCCCAAAAATAATCAAAAGAAAGCAAAAGGGATGCCAACACTGGGAAGGAGTAAATAGCAGGTGTCCACTACAGATGACTCTCAAGGGGCTTCCAGTTCTAAAAATCTATTATTTTATTTTATTTATTTATTTTTTGAGTTGAAGTCTCTCTGTCACCCAGTCTGAAGTGAAGTGGCAGGATCATGGCCATCACAGCCTCAACCTGCTGGGCTCAGGCAATCCTTCTGCCTCAGCCTTCCAAGTAGCTGGAACTACAGGGATGCGCCACCATGTCCAGCTAATATTTTTTTTTTTACTTATTGTATGTCTTGCCAAATTGGCTAGGCTGGTCTCAAACTCCTGGGCTCAAGCAGTCCTCTTGCCTCTGCCTCCCAAAGTCCTGATATTATAGGTATGAGTCACTACACCTGGCTTAAAAATCTATGATTTTAGAGAATAAACTTTGCTACTTTCTGTCCTCTAGTAGCTTACAAAAAAGAGTGTGTGGGGGAGAAGGTAGTGTTTTCTTTGGGGTTCTTTGCTGTTTATTTTTATTTTATGAGACAGGGTCTTGCTCTGTCACCCAAGCTGGATTGTAGTGGCACAATCACAGCTCACCACAGCCTTGAACTCCTGGGCTCAGGCGATTCTTTTGCCTCCCAAGTAGCTGAGGCTACAGGTGTGCACCGCCACACTGGGTTAATTTTTTTCTTTTTAATTTTCTGTAGAGTCAAGATTTGCTATGTTGTCCTGGCTGGTCTTGAACTCCTGAGCTCAAGCAGTCCTCCCTCCCTCCGCAGCTTCCCAAAGTGTTGAGATTACAGGTGTGAGTCACCATGCCTGGTGCCCCTTACTATTTCTTATTCTACTCATGTTATCACTGTAACATGTCCCCTTGGGAAGTGAGCAAAATACAGTGTTGGCCTTGTAAGAAGTCAAAAATCCATCTTCGGTGGCATTTATGGGAGACATTCTGGTTCTTTGTTCCCAAAGAGTAGGTCTCCATGCAAATAGCTAATCATTATAAATGAGGAGTGGGGGTGGAATGGGGGGAGTGTAGTGTGTGTGTGTGTGTGTGTATATATATATATATATATATATATATATATATATATTTTTTTTTTTTTTTTTTTTTTTTTTAGTGAGGAGGGTATTGCACATCAACAGCATCTGTTGCCATTGGTGCTGCCACATTTCTGCTCACAGAGCAAAATTTGCTCTTTTCCTTTCCCGGAAGCCCTTACCCTGAAGAATTTTCTGGTCCTTAAACTCCAGGCAGATTTGTATGCTGTGATGGTGATATGCACCATCTGGTTACAACCAGGTCCCAACACCAAACGGTGAACTTGTTTGAGAAAGTGCAGTTTCATGAGCAACAGTAGAAGGGAAAATGTTAATAAAGGGCAGATCACTGAATGGGGGTTAAATACTTTCATACGTCTCAGCTAACCCCAAAACTTCCCTGAATTCTTATTAAAAAAAAAAGTTCTTCGAAATCTGATGTTTTACCTCATTAAATGTTGCCATTTGAGAAGAAAAGGAATGAGTTGAAAATTGGCACCTGGTTCAGGTCACTGAGCTGTAATTCTGTGTTGGGCTTGCCCGGTTTCCCTGCAGGGGAGGGCTCAGCAGAGTGACAGGAAACCGGGGCAGAGTATGAGATTTCCTACGGCCTCCCAGAAGCCCTTTCCTCTCTCAGCCCCAATCCGCAAAGCCTGTGCTGGTCCCTGCCTCCGCAACCCTCCACTGCTGCCCAGGACTATGACTTTCTGCCAATGCCTTTGGGGAATGTGGCGCCATATTGGTTTCTGAATCCTGGCTAAAAGATTGAGAAATCCGGAAGCAATCAACTCCTCTTCTTTTGAAGCAGTTGGCTTCCATTCTTCCTGTCTCTGCTTCATTTTCTTTTTTCCCTTCTGCACTTCTACTCTCATTTTCTTCTATATTTCAATTTTCTTCCCTTATTCAGCAGCAATTCTAAACATGCTAAGAAGAAAACATAGGAATATTTTTTTAAATTAATAATGTAAAATGCCAAAACGATTGAACTGTGTGCTCTAAGTGGATGAATTTTGTGTATCAAAAACAATAAAGCTGCCGGGCTCAGTGGCTCAGCCTGTAATCCCGTGCCTTTGGGAGGCTGAGGTGAGTGAATTGCCTGAGCCTGCGCGTTCGAGACCCACCTGGGCAACTTGGCGAGACCTCATCTCTACAATAAATCAAAAAATTAGCCGGGCGTGGTAGCTCACGCCTGTAGTTCCAGCTACTTGGAAGGCTGAGGCGGAAGGATCGCCGGAGCCCAGCAGGTCGAGGCTGCGGTGGCCGGGAGCAACCACTGCACTCCAGTCTGGGTGACAGAGTGAGACTCCAACTCAAAAAAATAAATAAATAAACAAAGCTGCTTTTAAAAAGAAGAGAAAAATGTAGGAATCTGACTGCACGGGAGATTAAAGCTGCATGAACCTAGCAGTATTCGTAAGACTAAGAAATCACTAACTCCCCACATCCAAAAAGGGACTGAGTTGGTAGAGACTGAGCCACACATTCCCTTAACTTGGAATTTAACAACTGTTCTTTGTCTTCCATTCTAAAGGCCAAAATGGCAGATGAGTTTGACGTGATGGTCAAAACTGGGGATGCTGTGTACAGAGAATATTAACGTTAAGTAGGAATCCTTCCATCAACACATGAAGTCTCATCTCCTAAGTATCTCAGCGTTTGCCATCTCAGAGATTAAATTCAAGCAACAATGGCTTCCTTTTCTTAGAACCAGTTAGTGAAAAGGTGTATGACTCATATTTGTCGGGGACAATTTGCTTTTATCTGACTTTTTTCCTCACTGGCGTCACTTCCTCCTGTCCGTTTCTCAGAGGTGGTGATGGGATTTGGCAACACAAACACAACAATTTACAGGGAAGTTACATCCAGTCTCCTGTGTGGCTCCTTGGCCATGCTCGGAGCTCCCCTAAGTTACCCCAGGTCGGCACACACCACCTGCCCCAACTCATGCACTCTCAGCTCTGTATAGGAAATTCACCACTTTATGGACTTGCATAAAAGTGCCATGCTGAATAAACGCAAAAGCAATCAAATGCTTTTGAGTTGTTGGTCTTAAATATCAGTCATGCTTCATTGCAGGCATACAGGACCTGTTCCTTGAGTGATATTGTCTTATAAAGAGTAAGGACCTTAGGGGCATCTTAATGAGGTGATAATGAGGAAAAAATGTTCTGGTTTTGGGGGGGGCCTGGTCTTCACTCTAATGCTCAAAATGAGTCTAATCTTACATTGGACTCCTTGCTATACAGTACTGTGTGTGTGTGTGTGTGTGTGTGTGTGTGTGTGTGTGTGCGCGCCTCACTCTGTTGCCCAGTTTGGAGTGCAGTGGCACAATCATGGCCACCACAGCCTCAACCTGCTGGGCTCCGGTGATCCTCTTGCCTCCACCTCCCAAAGTTCTGGGATTACTGGCAAGAGCCACCATCCCCAGCCTCTTTGCTATTAAGAAGGAGGGAAACGAAGATAGTATTAAGGTAAGTGTGTGTGTACATGTGCAGGCACATACACTGTTTGGAATTTTCTTTTATTTTTGTTTTGTTTTGTTTTTTGGTTTTTTTGAGTCGGAGTCTCACTCTGTTGCCCAGACTGGAATGCAGTGGCTGCTCCCGGCCACCGCAGCCTCGACCTGCTGGGCTCTGGCGATTCTTCCGCCTCAGCCTTCCAAGTAGCTGGAACTACAGCCGTGTGCTACCATGCCCAGCTAATTTTTTGCTTTATTGTAGAGATGAGGTCTCGCCAAGTTGCCCAGGCGGGTCTCGAACCCGTGGGCTCAGGCAATCCACTCACCTCAGCCTCCCAAAGGCATGGGATTACGGGCTGAGCCACCGAGCCCGGCTTGGAATTTTCTTAATCTGCCTTTTATTGCTCTTGAAGACCTGCCCATAATATCATGAGGCTCTTCGTTGTACACAGATGACCCAGGTCCTAGAGCAATAAGTCTTAAGAAGCTTCCTTCTCTACTATCCAGACCCCTTTACACCCTCTTCCTCTATATTTATACTGCTTTCTTTGCCGTATTATGCCATTATTGTTTTTGTTCTGTTTCCTTAGATGGCTTTTGTGACTCTTGAAGACTTGCCATTATTTCAAAAGCTTTTCTCTTCCTATGAACCACTATGAAGCAATAGGGTGAGGGAGCTTCCGACTTTGCCATACAGATAGTCTTTATTCTCCCTTCCTCTTTCTTTTCTTTTCAGACACTTGGAATAACCAGATAGTTGAGAAACTTCTTTGAAATGGAGAGTGACAAACTCTGTCCTTTGCTGAGTGATTTAACCTCTTTAGGGGAAAAAGATTGTGTAAAAGCAAGGTGGCATTTTTATTATGACTAAGAACAATAGATGAGTTAAATCATTCATTCATTCATTCATTCACTTGTTCATTTGTAACTTAAATGTCCCCAGGGGGCATGAGAGGTTTCATGTATATTTATGCCTCAATTTATGTTTGCTCTGAGTCTTCACCCATTTTGCTAACAGGATTCTACAGATTGTTTTGTTTTAGCGATTCCCATATTCTAAGAATTCCCGAATTTTCTTAGTCATATCCTCATTTTTGCTCCCTTGCTGCCATTGCCAGTTAATTCAGTACACAATCAATCATTCATCCATCCATCCGTCTGTCCATTCATCCATTCATTCAACAAATATTTATTGAGCGTTTATATGAGGCAGGTACTCAACTAGATGACTAGCTTGGGATTCAGTGGTGAGTCTGGGTATCTACCCTTTGGGAGAATATAGTTTTGTGAGGAATAAAGACAAAGAAATAGACAAGCAAGTACAATACAGTGTCAAGTCCATTATGGAATGGACCGGGAACACGGAGAAGGGCAAGTGGGCCAGAGTTAGAGCCTCAGAGAAAGAGCCCCTATCTGAGATCCAAAGGTTAAAAAGCAGGAGGGAGGGCAGTGGGACTTCTTTTTTTTTTCCAGAAAGAAAAATATCCACGGGTGTGTCTGCTCCTTTACTGAGCAAAGTAATTCATCTTGCCTGAACCTCTTAAGTCATGATGGGTTTTCATGTAGAAAGAGCATAGATTTGGACTTAGTGACTTAGGACAATTTGCTTAACCTTTTCTGGGCCTCAGTTGCCTCATCTGTAATACAGCCAAGATAATAATTCCTACCCTACAGAGTTGTTAGAAGGATTAGATGTATCATAGGCAAAGCCCCCAGCACATGACAGGCCTTCACAAGCGGTAGATCTTGTAACTATAAAAAACAGGGTCTGGTGTGGTGGCTTATGCCTGTAATCCCAGCACTTTGGGAGGCTGAGATAAGAGATTGCTTGAGCTCAGGGGTTCAAGACCAGCCTGGGCAACAGAGTGAGACCTCGTCTCTACAAAAAGTACAAAAATTAGTCGAGCATGGTGCCTGCTGGAGAGACTGAGGTGGAAGGATCAATCACCCGAGCCCGGGAGGTCGAGGCTGTGATGAGCCATGATCGTGCCATTGCACTCCAGTCCGGTTAACAGAGTGAGACTCTGTCTCCAATAAATAAATAAATAAGTAAATAGATAAATGAATAAAATTAAAACTAAAGTAAATAAATAAATAAAACACAAAAACATATCAGAGATTCTTAAGGAAGAGGGTTGGAGGAGGGTGGAGACTCCCAGGAAGCTTTAAAGAAAAAAGTAAAGACAAATAAACAAACACACCCAGGCTGCATCCCGGGATACTCTGAGTCACTAGGTCTGGGGTGGGTCTCTAGCATCTGGATACTTCTAAGCACTTCATAGGTGATTCTGATATTAACCATGGTTGGGATTTGCTGCTCTACCCTGCAAAAACAAGGGCCTATTTTCATGCATATAGCTGCCACTTTAAGTACATGAAAACCACAACTGAGAACACGGTAACCATGATTTAAAGTAACTATTAAGCAGAGTTGGAACAGCCTGCTGATGATCAGTAACCATCCTCCCTGGGTAATTGAGAAGGGACTTATGAATCAGTGAAAGTGAAACTACAGAATTTCTCAGGCTCTTAGAAATGATGCCTGTAAAAATGTCTGGCTGGAGTCAGAGTGGAATTTAGCTGTCATATTTCTCTTGACTGACCACCATAACCCTTTGGTAATTGATCTAGTAAATTAGTAACTCATATCATACAGCAGCTTAAGCTTTCTAGAGTTCATGATTGCTTGCTGAAAACAGACATCTGGCTGTAGAATTTCCAGCTTAACTAGTAAAGAAGAATTCAGACAGCCATTTGCCCATGAAAAGTCTCAGTATTTCAATCCACAGGCTGAAATTGCCATTGGTCAGGGCGGAATACTTAAGAGTCTGTTTGTAAATGTTCCCCGAATGGAGAGTGTGCAGGCTGTTTGTCTCCTCTCTGTCTGACAGCACAATACAATACAATTAAACTTTGGATTTGCCTAGTGCTTGGGGACAGTCACTACCTAGCAATTGCTGAAAAAAAATCTTAGGAATAAGCAAGCTTTGATCTTCAGAGGTAGCTCTACTGCTCTAGAGATACAATGTCCTTGATTTGGTCTGAGTCATTTCAGCAAAGAAAAAGCTTACTATCCAACTCCTTCCAAATAAGGCCCAAGGAACCTGGCTGAGAACCAGCTGGGGGGGTGGCTCATTACACCTGCAGATTCCAGCCTTACTGAATCTGAATTTCTGGAAATGAGGGCAAAGCCCCTCAGGTGATTTTTTTTTTTTTTTTTTTTTTTT
>NW_007233014.1:269205-272698 GCF_000164805.1 Carlito syrichta
ATTCGTCACCCAGACTGGAGTGCAGTGGCCGCTCCCGGCCACCGCAGCCTCGACCTGCTGGACTCCGGAGATCCTTCCGCCTCAGCCTTCCGAGTAGCCGGAATTACAGGTGCGCGCTACCATGCCTGGCTGATTTTTCGATTTATTGTAGAGATGAGGTCTCACTGCCCAGGTGGGTCTCGAACCCACAGGCTCAGGCAATCCACTCACCTCAGCCTCCCAAAGGCGCGGGATTACAGGTTGAGCCACCGAGCCCAGCTCCTCAGGTGATTTTTATAGTCCCGACCATCTTATGAGAAGGTGAAAATGTCTTTCTAGTACACTTCTTTTTTGTTGCCACAATAGAATTCTATGTCTGCATTTAGAATTTTTTTTAAAACTTGGGGATTAATTTTTAAGAACAAATTAAGAACATGAAACTCGGAGTGGCCTATTTCTGCTCTCTGTTCCTTTGCTAACTCCCATGGAGAAGTTTCCTTACATGTTTTGGACTTCAGTTGCCTTTTTTACAAATGACAGCCATAAGCATCATCATTTTGAGTAGATGCCAAGGTGGACATATACTTCCTCCCCACCTTATCTTAAAGAAAAAATGACAAAATGGATATGGATATACATTGAAAATTAAAAATACACAGTTTTATCTTTATATTCATTTTATATATGAAGAACCTGTAGTTCAAGATTCCCAGCTAACATTATTTCTGGATAAATGCTAACCAGACTTCTTAATTTGGCTGTTTTTATTTTCATTCAAAGGGAGGAGGATGTTTCCATACACAATAAGCCATCTAGCCCTAAGCATAAATAAGACGGTTCAGATGTTGCAAAAAGCAGACAGGGGTCATTAAATTCCCTAACATATCAATCCAGAATTGCATAATTCACGTCTAGAGCACCTACCAAAGAACAAGAGGGCAACTTAATATGCTCCCCGAAGTGCATTATGTTATTCCACATTCAGGAAGCTGCTGAAGCCAGAGTTTTCTCCAACCAAAGCAATGTCCACTACCTTTGACTGCTTGCCTGCTGAGATTATTTTTTTCTCTTTCCTGTTTGAGGCAAAAAAGATATCTGACTGTAGAACAAGCCAGCTTGATACATTTTGTGACTGATCTTTCCTAATATTCTAATCTCTCAGGCCCCACACACATGAGTCCTCAAAAAAGGTGGAAAGACTTTGTCCTAAATTCAGTTGGTATATAACAACCGTCTGGCATCTGCCTTTTATTATTCATCTGAGTTTCAGTCTAAGAAAGGAGGTTGAGCCGGGCTCGGTGGCTCAGCTTGTGATCCCGCGCATTTGGGAGGCTGAGGTGGATTGCCTGAGCCCGCGGGTTCGAAACCCACCTGGGCAACTTGGTGAGACCACATCTCTACAATAAATAAAAAAATCAGCTGGGCGTGGTAGCGTGCGCCTGTAGTTCCAGCTACTTGGAAGGCTGAGGCGGAAGGATCGCCAGAGTCCAGCAGGTCGAGGCTGCGGTGGCCGGGAGCAGCCACTGCACTCCAGTCTGGGTGACAGAGTGATATTCCAACTCAAAAAAAAAAAAAGAAAGGAGGTTGTCTCCTTCATAAGATGCATTCCTGGACATGTCAGTTGATAGAGATTGAGAAATGCATTAGATACAGTACTGAGATCGCGTCAGTACTGTTTTTCTGGCATATCCTATAGGTACCTGTCCAGTTATTTGCTCTGAATGAATCTATTTTCCAGGCCTAGGAGAAATAATAGCCAGTGATGACAGAACTCTTAAAAGACCCAACCCAGTCTTAGTAGCAAATGAGGAAAGGCTGGTGGAGAAGGGAGAGAACAGGAAGAGGGAAGGAGGACCCATGGCTTAACCTCTTCAGCAAATGAAATGACTGTCTGGACTGGAAGGAGACCTCAGGTTCATCCTGTTCATTCACTCATTCATTCATTTGCTCAACAATATTTACTGCATGCCTCTCTATGCCAGGCAGTGCCATAGGCACAGGGACTCTGTGCCCTCCTTGCAGCCACACTATTTACAAGTTGGGGACGTTTCCTCTTGCTTTGTTTGGGAGAACAAAGAACTATAAGAAAAACTGTGCTGAAGCAACAGAGGAGAAAATCCATTTCTACCTGGCTCCTCCCCTAATGGACTCCCGACCCCTTCTGGGGCAGGTGGGGCAATCAGAGCCCCTAACCACTGACTTGGAAAGAAAAGTCCTGAAGTTATTTGATCCAGCTCTCAGAGCTGCATTCTACCAGGAACTAGAAGGTGCCTTCCAGGGAATTAACCCTTGCATTCACAAATACAGAATATAAGACTTTCAAGGCACTAAGAGGACACACTATACAAACTTGAAAAATATGACAATGATGAGATGGCGATGATGTGATGATGCTGGTGATGAAGGTGATGATATATAGTTGCCATTTCTGAACCTTTACTGGGTGACAGGCACTCTGCTATGTGCTTTGCACGTATTATTTCATTGTATCTTCACAACAGTATAAGGTAGATACAGTCATTATCTCCATTTTACAGGTAAGAAAAGCTAAGAATTTTGTTCAAAGCCACATAGCTAGTAGGTATTGGAGCTGGGCCCATTTCAGTGTCTGTTTATCTTCTTTCTCTATTCCTTTGGTCCAGTTCGGGATTATACAATAATATGGACTCAACTTCGACTTTAAAAATCCCACATGGGCCAGGCGCAGTGGCTCAAGTTTGTAATCCCAGCACTTTGGGAGACCGAGGTGAGAGGATTGCCTGAGTCCACGGGTTCGAGACCAGCTTGGGGAACTTGGCCAGACTTCATCTCTGCAATACATCAAAAAATTAACCAGGCGTGGTAGCACTTGCCTGTAATTCTGGCTACTTGGAAGGCTGAGGTGGAAGGTTCGCCTGAGCCCAGCAGGTCAATGCTGGGGTGTCTGTGAGTGTGACACTGCACTCCAGCCTGGGCGATGGAGATTCCAACAAAAAAAAAAATCCCACAGAGCTCATACTCTGTGTTATTCTGTGACTAATGATCTAGGAGTTGTTTGCATGGCACAGATGGCCCCTCTGTCTGATTAGAACTTCTTGGTCCTAGAAGTCTTCCATGTTTCATTTACTGCCTAGTAAGGGCAGGGAGGGGCATAAAATAAACATGACCTTGAGGATTCCTTTGGCCAGAGTCTTGAGACCATCCAAGAACCAGCTATCTCTTTCGTCTTGAAGACCCAAGGACAACAGATCCCAACAGAGTAAGCGACATGGAGGAAAGAGCAGATGAGAACAAAAGAAGCAGCATGCAGGGTGCATACAAGAGCCAAGGAGAAAGTGGAAGTGGTCCTGAGTACCAGCACAGCTCCTTTAACATTCTTCAGTGGTGACTGAGCTTTACTCTTTTTTTTTTTTCCCTGAGTTGGAGTTTCACTCTGATGCCCAGACTGAAGTGCAGTGGTCGCTCCCGGCCACCACAGCCTCGAGCTGCTGGGCTCTGGCGATCCTTCCACCTCAGCCTTCCAAGTAGCTGGAAC
>NW_007233014.1:272867-291564 GCF_000164805.1 Carlito syrichta
GCGGGTCTCGAACCCGCGGGCTCTGGCAATCCACTCACCTCAGCCTCCCAAAGGCACGGGTTTACAGGCTGAGCCACCGAGCCCGGCTTGAGCTTTACTCTTTCAGAAAGGGAGGATCAGCTCTTTGGGAGGACTTCAGAGCCAAGTCTGGTGAACCAGGCTATGCCTCCATTGTTAAAATAAAATTAAACTAAACAAAAATGATGACAACTGATGTGATTTTAGGGAGTTATGTAACATGGCACAACTCTGGCAAAAATGGTTGACCTCCTTTGAAATGGCACAGTGTCCACGAGAATGTTTACACATTGGCATCTCATTTATTAAATTTAACATAAGACTTCCATGTTCCATCGTGTTTGAAATGGAATTCTGTTCAAGAACCTGGAGCTGAGCACTCAATGTGTGTGATTTAAATGAAGAGCACAGCACTTGCAGAACAGCCCAGGTGAACACAGAAGTACCTGAGGGACAGGTGACAATGGCCAGGCCACTGATTAGGCAGTTAGAAAAGGACTACATGGATGGTGTCAGCTGGAAAGTCCAATAGTGTAGAAAAAAATGTCACATAGGGACCATAAGTCTAGAGAATAACACCAGATTGTGAACCTGAAGTCAAAGCAGAGAGAAGGCCAGGAATGATGCTTAGATGTCAAGGAAGGATTCAGGTATTACAATGTAGTAGGAAAATTCTAGGCTTTGCAGTTGTACAAACTGGGACTGAATTCTGCCTCTGCTACTTACTGGCCTCTCTGACCTTCAGTTTAGTCTCTCCTGTCTATAAAGTAGAAATAATACATCCTACTAATTCTGATTGTTTATTGCTGTATAACAGAATATCTCAAAATTTAGTGACTTAAAACAACAAACTTTTTTTATATCTCACAATTCTAGGCAGAGCTTGGTTGGGAGATTCTTCTGTTCCATGTGGCATCAATGGAAGTCCCTTGGTGGTTTTCAGCTGGCTGGAAGGCTGCTCTGGAAGGTCCAAGTGGGCATCACTCATAAGTCTGGAGCTTGAGCAGGGATGACTGTCAGGCTGGGCTCAGCGGGGACTGTCAATCAGAGCATCTACACCATGATTGCCCAGCAAGGTGGTATTAAGGTGGCTAAACTTCTCGTGTGGCTCCAGAAAGCAAGGAGAAAGCTGCACCGATTTATTTTTAGGACTGAAACTTTCACTCTACTCTGTTGGTGGACGCATACACAAGACTACCTGGATCCAAGCCAAAGGGACATAGACCCTACCTCTTGATGGGGAAAGTGTTAAAGGATTTGCAGTCATGTTTTAAAATTGCTACACTACCTCATGGCGAAGATTGCACAGAAAGCACTTAGCACCAAGCCTGACATGCAGTAGATACTCATAATGTTAGTGTCTTTTCCTCATCTTCTGCTCTCAGGTAGAAGAAAGTTTACGATATGGTATTTCACAGTAAGAGGGCCTGTATTCATTAGGATATTTTTAGTTTTAGTTTTTTTGAGTTGGAGTCTTACTCTGTCACCCAGGCTGGAGTACAGTGGCACACTCACAGCCACCGAAGACTCGACCTGCTGGGCTCAGGCTATCCTTCGTCTTCAGCTTTCCAAGTGCTTGAAACTACAGGCGTGTGCCACCATGTCTGGCTAATTTCTTGATTTATGTAGAGACAAGTTCTCGCCACGTTGCCCAGGCTGGTCTCAAATCCCTGGGCTCAGGCAATCCTCTCACCTCAGCCTCCCAAAGTACTGGGATTAAAGGCATGAGCCACTACACTCGGCTATGATGTTTGAATAATAAGTAATAGAAAGCTTACATGAAGTGCTGTAATTAACAAAATGATTTATTATTTTGTATGACAAGAAGATTGGAGTTAGAATGATTCCAGGGTTGGCAATTTAGTTGCTCAATTATATCTTCATGAAACCAAATTATTGTCTTCTTATCACTTTTTTATTCTTAGACAGTTAACTCATCCCTCTTTGGTGACATTCCCTCAGAGGCCAAGGCTGGCTGCTGTGGTTCTGAGAGTCACATGAATGTAGAAACACCCATGAGGCAATCCATGTGCTCATGAGCAGTGAAAACTCCTTGACAGGCTTCCAGCAAGTTTCCCCTCACAACACATGGGTCTATGTCCAAACCATTCATTTGGCAAGAAGAATGAGAGACCACCATGACTAGATTAGATCAAGCTAACTTTAAACCTTTGAGGATAGGAGGAATCTAACCCTCCTGAAAGGCTGTGATCACTTGAGCTAGGTGAAGAAAATCAGGATTCTATTAACCAAGAAGATAGGAGAGAATGTCCATTGAGTAGACAGCCAACAATATCCTCTACCATCCTTGCCATTGCTTATCAATCATTCCCTTTTCCCTGTATGTGGCCTCATCATGTGTGGAGGGTTACCTGTCAGGGTTCAGAGGTTGGGTATGTTCTTGTGAGCATTAGGGCCATTCCCTTGGAGACCAGGTGGTAGGAAACAGAGAATGAGGGAAAGAAGCTGCAAAGATAAAAGTAGAAATCTAAACCCAAAGTATCTGGGACATTGGGTCAACCAAGTCACCAGAATAAGGGCTTGAAAAGACAACAGGGCTGGGTGCGGTGGCTCACGCCTGAGAGGGTGGAGGGTAGATGGGGAAGGAAAGCTGTTGGTCAAATGAGTGCAAGGTTTCAGCTAGATAGGAGGAAAAAAAATCTGGTGTTCTTTTGCACAGCGTAGTGATTATGGTTAATAATAATGTATCGTATACTTTAAAATAGCTAGTGGAAAGGATTTTAAATGTTCCTGCCACAAAGAAATGACACACATTTGAGTTGATTGCTCATTCACAATGTATACAATTATCAAAACATCACATTGTACCCCGTGTGTGTGTGTGTGTGTGTGTGTGTGTATACACACACAATTATTGTCCATTTAAAATAAGGCTTTCAAAAATAATAAAGGGTCCAGATGCTAGGCTGATCTTTGTTTTAGCTGTTCTGGGATAGGCAGAACTGGATTGGATTATAAGAGGTGAGCTTATAAATAGGAGAAACAATCTCCACCTCTATATAAAAGAAATGCTCAAGAAAAAGGAAGCCTGACTTTTCTGGCCCCATTCTCTACCTAAAAATGAACTCCAAAGTCTATGGACAGAGGTCTCTTGGGAGACTCTGTACTGAAGTGGTAAGAATCACCTTACTGGTCCCTTTCCCTTGTTCTCCATTGCTCTTATGATAGAGACCAAGTTGCTATTCCAGCTTTATATGACCTAGCAGCGTCCTAAATATGGTTGTGTAGAGCCGGGTGCTACGGTTCATGCCTGTAATCTCAGCATTTTGGGAGGCCAGGGCAAGAGAACTGCTGGAATTCAGGAGTTCGAGACCAGCCTGGGCAACATAGAGAGGTCTTGTCTCTAATTTAAAAAAAAGAGTGGTGTGTCGGTGTGCCCTAGACAAGGACAGCTGGCTAAGAGGTGAGTGAGGGTTGAAATCCAGCTCTTACTCGAATAGCCAAGCCATGCACCCCAGGTCTTTGTTTGCATGGAAGAGGTGCCTTTTCCAGTGTCACTGGACTGCAGCAAAGTCTGGATCCAGCCCTCTCTCCCTTTCTGTTCTCATTCTACAGAGTTTACAGGTGCTCTTTTCCCACGGCCTTCTCACAATCCCCCATTTACACTGGTACCTACAGCTGCAGAGCACACCACACCAATATTTAGTAGCTTAAGACAATGATGACAATACTTATTTGGCTCACAAATCTGCAATTTGGGCAGGGCTTGCTCTACTTGGCATCTGCAGCAGTGACTCAAAAGTGGGAGCTAGAATCACCTGAAGGCTCTTTCATGCATGCGTCTGGAGGGCAGTGATCCTTGCCAGCTTGGTCTTCAGCTGGGACTTTCCATGTGGCTCTGCAGATGCCTCACAGCATGGCGACTGGGTCCCAAGAAGATGAGGTAGAACATTTTTAGATTTAGCCTCAAAAGTCACATGGCATTACATCTGCTGTGGACACAGGCCCACCTAGATTCAAGAGGAGGTAACACAGACCCTCACCTCTCAATGGATAAGTATGGTGTCATGTTGTAAGAAGAGCTGTGAGGTCTCACATAGTGATGCAGCCATCTTTGGAAAACACATCTGCCATACAACTGCTTCCTCAGGTCACAAGGCCTTTGCACATTCAGTTTCTTCTGTCTGGAACATTCCTTCTCCTCTTCTTTTTTTTTTGAGTCGGAGTCTCACTCTGTCGCCCAGACTGGAGTGCAGTGGCCGCTCCCGGCCACCGCAGCCTCGACCTGCTGGGCTCTGGCGATCCTTCTGCCTCAGCCTTCCAAGTAGCTGGAACTACAGGTGCGCTACCATGCCCGGCTGATTTTTGATTTGTTGTAGAGATGAGGTCTTGCCAAGTTGCCCAGGTGGGTCTCGAACCCGCAGGCTCAGGCAATCCACTCACCTCAGTCTCAAAAAGTGTGGGATTATAGGCTGAGCCACCGAGCCCAGCTACATTGTCATTTTTTCAGGGAAGATTTCCTCACATTCCCTGACTAGGTCATTTACCCCCTAGTTTAGGCTTACTGATTCTTCCTCAAGGATTATCACAGTCATATATGTGTGTGTATATATTATATATGAATATAACTTTGTGTTCTTTTACACACGCATATACACACAAAATATCAATGTCTGTCTCAATTAAATAGTAAGCCTCATGAAAAGATTGAATATAGCCGGGAGTGGTAGTGCACACCTGTAGTTCTGGCTACTTGGAAGGCTGAGGCGGAAGGATCGTCGGAGTCCAGCAGGTCGATGCTGGGGTGAACATGCCACTGAACTCCAGCCTGGGCAACGGAGTGAGACTCAGAAAAAAGAAAAATAAAAGATTGAATAGAATTGTTAGGTTTTGGATAGATTTGTTTGGTTTTGCTCTCATTGTAGACTCAGTGTCTACTGTAGAGACTGGAATCCAGTGGCTATCATATATTGGTTGAATTTTCAAAGTGCATGGATGCTGAAGGCTAGGTTTTGGAGCTTCCTATACTGATGGCTGTGTTACCCTTGGGGCAGGATCCTTAAACCCGGCAAGCAGAGGGACTCAGAGAACACTTCTTCTGAACTTGATGCAGCCATAGCCGCTGACCTCAGCTTTGGGAGCTGCATCATCGCTAAGCTCTATAGAATGAATCCTCCTGCCCAGCTGCCTGTACAGACATGCTTACAAATGCTAATGAGTTCATTTCATTTGTCTCTACCTGGCAACCCAGGTAGTACCAGTCTCCCAAAGGGAATTAGGGGAGACTTGGAATACTGTGGAAAATACAGGACTAATGGATAATTTCCATGTGGGATCCAGCCCTGCCTCCAGTTCCTTTGTCAGTCAGAGGCAGCACAGACCTCCGACCTGTTGTGACTTTGCACCAGGATTATCAAAACTTGCTCTACTGAGAGCACAAAGATTCCTTAACCAAGCATAGGTGTTTGGGTTCAGAAAGTTTAAGCTGTAATCACAAATGAGAGGAAAATGGGGAAGAGTTTGCAGTGGAAATGGGAAAGGTTTCCAGGACAGGTATGGAGAAAGGAGAAAAAAAAAGAAAGGATTATAACCAGGTTTGCTGTGAAGCGAAAACTCCATGACACATTTGTCCATAATGCAGATTCTCAAACCTCTCTTCCAAGAAGCAACAGAGACACAATCCATGAGGAGAGACAGCGCAGGGTGGGAGCCAGGTCCTTCCTAGACTTAGTCCAGTGGGAAACCTGGGAGTCCAGGACTCACAAAGACCATGTTCATGTTCTCAACCGTGCTCATGCTCCAGCTTCTGAAAGCCTAAAAGCAGTTCAGGCCTTGTCCCGTCTGCCTCAGGAAGAATCTGTGCATCCTGGGAGAAAGAATGGCCCCCAAAAAGATTAATGAAACCTGAGCAGAAGTTCTTAGCCATTTTTTTTTAACCACCTTTTTCAGAGTGAAAGTTTGTAACCTTTTGTGTGTGTGATGGTCCCCTCTGACCATATGGTGAAGGGTATGAACACCTTCTCAGGATCCATATTTTGTTTAAAATGCATTAAATGAAATATATGAGGAGGGACCCAAAAATAACTGGAATTATTTTTTGGAGGGTGGGTCCCTTATAGTACAGGCTACTCCCCCAGGTACGTGTTCTAGGAAACCATCAGTATCAGTGTACCAGCTAGCATTGTTGTGAGAGGCTGTGTTCGGCTTCAGTGAATTTTTTTTTTTAGATTCTTTCAATGAATTTGCCCGTTTCATGAGTGATTTTTGAGGGCACCTGCCCACACCACTCTGAATGTTCAGCAGTTTTTGACCAAAAATTGTGCCCCACCCTCCCTATTCACCCGATCCCATGCAGAACGACTATTTCCCCCCACCCCATGGAAAAAGTCCTCAAAGAGAAACGTTTTGGCCAGGCACAGTGGCTCACACTTATAATCCCAGCACTTTAGGAGGCCGAGGTGAGAGGACTGCCTGAGCCCATGGGTTCAAGACCAGCCTGGGCAACTTGGCGAGACCTCATCTCTACAATAAATCAAAAAATTAGCTGGGTATGCCTGTATTTCCAGCCATGTGGAAGGCTGAGGCGGATGGATCACCGGAACCCAGCAGGTCGGGGCTGCAGTGGCCCTCAGAGTGTGCCACTGCACTCCAGTCAGGGCGACAGAGTGAGACACCGACTCAAATAAAAGAAACGTTTTGCCACTGTTAAAGAGGTGAAACAAAAAACAGCAGAAGCACTAAAAGGCATTAAAATTGACCAGAGAAAAACTGGTTTGGTTTTGTTTTTGAGTTGGAGTCTCACTCTGTCTGCCAGGATGGAGTGCCGTGGCACACTCACGGCCATCCCAGTGTCGACCTGCTGGGCTCCAGCGATCCTTCCGCTTCAGCCTTCCAAGTAGCTGGAACTACAGGCCCGTGCCATCACGCCCGCCTAATTTTTGATTTGTTGTAAAGACCAGGTCTCGCCAAGTTGCCCAAGCTGGTCTTGAATCCACAGACTCAGGCAATACACTCGCCTTGGCCTCCCAAAATGTTGGGTATTACAGGCTGAGCCACCAAACCCGGCCTAAAAACTGTTTTGAACAGTGGAAAAAGTGTATGGATAGGTGTATTGCATCACACAGAGAGTACTTTGAAGGTGACTGAAGTTTAAACATGTAAGAATAAATACACATTTTTAATAAATAAGTTCTGGGTTTTTTTTGGATCCCCCTTGTATAAGATTGACTGCAGACTTCCACTACTGACCAAATGGAGTAATAGGGATCAGAGTTACTCTTCTGCCTGAAACAACTAAAAATCCAGACAAAGTGTATGGAACTGTGGTTTCCAAAACATTGACTATTGGGTAACAAAGGGCAGTGACTCCTGAGAGATGAGAAACAAACTAGGCGAGCACCATTATATTGTCCAGCTTACAGCATGGTGAGTGTCCCAATTGTGGCACAAAGAGGGGGAGCTGGTGGTGTCACTGGGTTGAGGAGAAGCAGCTGGGAGAAAGGAGAAGCTAAGGTGGCTGGAGTTTGCAGAACACTAAAGAGAAGAGAATTACACAGAGAGAAATCTAGAGATTTGGAGAGGATCTCCCTGGAGTCCCCACCTGAGCACTGATCCACACATGTGTGAGAAGAAACTGTGCCAGAGGCCGGGCTCGGTGGCTCAGCCTGTAATCCTGCCCCTTTGGGAGGCTGAGGTGAGTGGATTGCCTGAGCCCGCGGGTTCGAGACCTGCCTGGGCAACTTGGCGAGACCTCATCTCTACAATAAATCAAAAAAATGAGCCGGGTGTGGCAGTGTGCGCCTGTAGTTCCAGCTACTTGGAAGGCTGAGGTGGAAGGATCGCCGGAGCCCAGCAGGCTGCACTCCAGTCTGGGCGACAGAGTGAGACTCCGACTCAAAAAAACAAAACAAAACAAAACAAAACAGAACAAAACAAACAAACAAACAAAAAGAAACTGTGCCAGACCAGGAAAAGAACCACCTTAAAGGAATAAAGAGAACTCACACACAATCAGGAATAGCTCCCGTTCTCATCAATCAGAGTAGAGAACATCATAGTCCATAGGTATTAGCTAGAGTACTCTGAGTAATTTCATTTTAGCAGTTGGGAAAATTGAGTTTTAAACTAAATGTTGCTCTATTTTCACCCAAAAAGCCTTAAAAACAAGACTGAAAACCTTGAACTGATTCTAAATAACTTAACCATGTCCAAGAAAAAACTCAAGAATATTTAGAATATCTGCAAGTATACAAAAATAGCCAACACTCAAAAAGGTAAAATTTACAATGTTGCACATGATAAAAGTTGTCAGGCCTGCAAAGAATCAGGAAAATACAACCAATAATGACTACAAAAATCAAAACTGATTCAGAAATGATACTGATGACAGAATTAGTAGACAAGGACACTGAAACAATTATATTCAAGAAGCTGAAGGAAAGATTGAGCATATTAAGTAGAGAATCAAAGATATTTTTAAAAATCTTAATAAAAATTCTAAAGATGAAACTATAATATCTAAGATGAAAAACACTTTACATGGGATTAACAGCAAATTACACACTGTAGAGAATGACTATCTTGCAAACACAATAACAGAAACTAAAATAAATCACAAAGACAAAAAAGACTTCAAAAATAGAAAAAGAGTCATTAAGCAAAGAATCAAGTAGGCCAGGAGTGGTAGAACACACCTGTAATCCCAGCCCTATGGGAGGCTGAGAAGGGAGGATAGCTTCAATCCAGGAGTTCAAGACCAGCCTGGGCAGCATAGTGAGACTTTGTCTCTACAAAAACTTATAAAATTAGCTGAGTGTGGTGGTACATGCCTGTAGTCCCAGTTACTTAGGAGGTTGAGGAGGGAGGATCACCTGAGCCAAGGAGGCCAAGACTGGAGCGAGTCATGGCCGAGTCACTACACTCCAGCCTGGAAAACAAAGTGAGGCCATAACCAGAAAAAAAAATTAATTGATTGATTGATTATTTTTAAAAATCAAGTTGCCCCAAATATGTGTAGATTCTTCAAATAATAATATATTTAAAGAAATAATGGCCTAAAAATGTTCAAATTTGATGAAAAATATAAACCCAAAGATCCAAGAATCTCAATAAACCCCAAGCACAAAAAAAGAATACAATTACACTAAGGTATAGCTTAATAAAATTGCTTGAAACCAGTTCTAAAGAGAAAAAATTTTAAAGCAACCAGAGATAAAGGACACTATGTACATAGGAAAAACTATAAAACACAACAGTAGAATCCTTGTGAAAAATAATGCAGGCCAGAAGGCAGTGGAATGAAACCTTTGAAGTACTAAAAACAAACAAAGCTGGCAACTTAGACTTCTACATTCGGCAAAATAGATCTTTCAGAAAGGAAAGTGGGCTAAGCATGGTGACTCACATCTGTAGTTCTACCACTATGGGAGGCCAAGGCGGAAAGATTGCGTCAGTCCAGGAATTTGAGGACAGTCTAGGCAACATAGCAAGACCTCGTCTCTACAAAAAAATTAGCCAGGCATGGTGGCATGTGCCTAAAGTCCCAGCTACTCAGGAGGCTGAGGTAGAAGGATTTCCTAACCCCAAGAGGTAGAGGCTGCAGTGAGCCATGATTGTGTCACTGTACTCCAGTCTGGGTGACAGAGACCTTGACTCAAAAAAAAAAAAAGAAGAAAGAAAGAAAAAGAAAAGAAAGAAAGAAAGAAAAAAGGACACTTCACCAAAGAAAATGGAAAATTAGCATATGAAAAGATGCTCAACATCACATGTCATTAGGAAATTGTAAATTAAAAACAAGAAGATAGCACTACACATCTATTAGAATGGCTAAAATCTGAATCACTGACAATATCAAATGCTGACAAGGATGTGGAGCAACAGGAACTCTCATTCATTATCGGTACTAAATGGAAACCACTTTGAAAGACAGTTTTTACAAAACTAAGCATATAATTATTGCAAAATCCAGCAATAGTGCTCCAAAATCTTTGCCAAATGAATTGAAAAAGTTGTCCACACAAAACCTGCACACAAATGTTCATAGCAGCTTTGATCATAATTGCCAAAACTTGGCAGCAACCAAGATGTCTTTTAGAATGTAGAAATAAACGGTGGTACATTCAGACAATGGACTATTATTAAACACTAAGACAAAAAGAGCTAGCAAGCCATGAAAAAACATGTAGGAAACGTAAATGCAGATTATTAAGTGAAAGAAGCCAATCTGAAAAGGCTACATATTATATGAGTCCAACTATATTTCATTCTGGAAAAGGCAAAACAAGAGAGATAGTGAGAAGATCAGTGGTTGCCAGGTATTGGAGGAGAGAGAAGGATGAACAGGAAGAGCACAAAGGATTTTTAGGGCAGTGAAATAATTTTATGTGAAAATATAATGGTGGAGACATGTCATTATACATTTGTCAAAATCCATAGAGTGGACAACAAGGGACTCTAATGTAAACTATGGGCTTTCAGAGGTAATGTAGTTTCATCAGTTGTAACAAATACCCCACTCTGGTGCAGGATGTTGACAGTGTGAGAGGCTGTGCATGTGTGGGGGGCAGGAGGATATATGGAAAATAGCTGAACCTTCTCTCAATTTTTCTGTAAGTCTAAAACTGCTCTAAGAAAAAAAAAGACTATTTAAAAAAAAATGGAAGTGAAGCCGGGCGCAGTAGCTCAAGCCTGTAATCCCAGCACTTTGGGAGGCCAGGGTGAGAGTATTTATTCCCGAAGCCCAGGGGTTCAAGACCAGGCTGGGCAACATGGCGAGACCTCGTCTCTTCAATAAGTCAAAAAATAAGCCAGGTGTGGTAGCACACACCTGTAGTTCCGGCTACTTGGAAGGCTGAGGCGGAAGGGTCATGGAGCCTAGCAGGTCAAGGCTGTGGTGGCCAGGAGCATGCCATTGCACTCCAGCCTGGGTAGCAGAGTGAGACTTCAACTCAAAAAAAAGAAAAAAAGGAAAGTGAAATAAAGACCTCTTTCAGACATACAAAAGTTGAAAGAATTCACTACCAACAGATCCATACTACAAGAAATATTCAAGCAAGTCCTTCAGGCGGAAGAGAATTATGTCAGTTAGAAATCCCAATCTATATGAAGGAACAAGAAATTGTTAACTACATGGACTTTTTCTTTATTACATATTTAAATAATTAAAAATATATTATATATGTAAATAAACACTAGATATTTTAAATATATTTAAAAGATATTTGACTGTTTAAAGCAAAACTTTTTTTTTTTTTTGAGTTGGAGTCTCACTGTTGCCCAGGCTGGAGTGCAGTGGCATGCTCACAGCCACCGCAGTCTCGACCTACTAGGCTCAGATGATCTTTCCACCTTAGCCTTCCAAGTTGCTAGCACCACAGGCACGTGCCCCCATGCCCAGCTAATTTTTTGATTTATTGTCTCACCAAGTTGTATAGGCTGGTCTCAAACCCGTGGACTCAGGCAATCCTCTTGCCTCCACCTCCCAAAGTGCTGGAATTACAGGGTTGAGTCACTGCACCCGGCTAAAGCAAAACTATCAACAATATATTGTGGGGTTTATAAGATATATGAGGGCAAAGTATATGAAAATAATAACACAAAGGCTGAGTGAGTAGAAATGGAAGGACATTATTGTAAAGTTCCTTCTTTTCCTTTTTTTTTTGAGTTGGAGTCTCACTCTGTTGCCCAGGCTCTAGTGCAATGGCATGCTTACAGTTATCACAACCTTGATGTGCCGAATTCAGGTGATTCTTCCGTCTCAGCCTCTGAGTTGGAATCTCACTCTGTCGCCCAGGCTAGAGTGCAGTGGCATGTTCACGGCCACCACAGCCTCAACCTGCTGGGCTCAGGCAATCCTTCCACCTTAGCCTTCCAAGTAACTGGAAGTACAGGCACACACTATCATGCCCGACTAATTTTTTTATTTATTGTAGAGATGAGGTCTCATCAAGTTGCCTGGCCTGGTCTCAAACCCCTGGGCTAAGCAATCCTCTCACCTCAGCCTCCCAAGGTTCTGGGATTACATGCTTGAACCACCGTGTCCAGCCCATCTCAGCCCTTCAAGTAGCTGGGACTACAGGCATGCACCACCATGCCCAGCTAAGTTTTTTGATTTACTGGAGAGAGGAGCTCTCACCAAGTTGCCCAGGCTGGTCTCAAACCCATGGGCTCAGGCGATCCTCTTGCCTCTGCCTCCTAAAGTGCTAGGATTACAGGTGTGAGCCACTGCACCCAGCTTGTAATATTCTTATACTATGTGTAAAGAAGTATCATATCATTTGAAGATAGACATGATAAGTTAAAGATATCTACTATTAACCCTAAAGCAATCATCAAAGTAACACAACAAAGGAAGCCAACAAAGGTGATAAAATGGAATCATAAAAAATGTTTAATAACTTCAAAAGAAGGTAAAAAAGAGGGGAATAAAGAACAAAGAACAGATATGACAGATAAAAATTAAATAGCAAGATGGTAGATTTAAACTCAGTCATAGCAATACTCACATAAATGTAAATGCTCTAAACACATCAATTAAAAGACAGAGATTGTCAGATTAAGTAAAAGAATAAAACTTGATGCCTACAAGATATGACTACAAAGACATAAAGATGTTAAAAGCAAAAGGATTGAAAAATATACACAATGCTAACATGAGTCAAAAGAAAGTTGGAGTAGCTATGCTAGCATTAGATAAATTAGATTTTGGAGCAAAAAATATTACCAGGAAAAAAGAATAATTTCATAATTATGTTTCTATATATTAGCAATAAATAATTGAAAAGTAAAATGTAAAAAATACCATTTATAATAGCATAAAAATATAGGAATAGCACCAAATACAAAATATGGATATAAATCTGATCAAACATGTTTAAGATCTATACACTGAAAACTACAATATACTATTAAAATATACTTTAAAAGGTCTCATTTCCTACTCCTTAAGTGGGTGTTGCACATAATGACTTCTTTTCTTTTCTTTTTTGAGTTGGAGTCTCACTCTGTCGCCCAGACTGGAGTGCAGTGGCACACTCACGGCCACCCCAGCATCAACCTACTGGACTCCAGCGATCCTTCTGCCTCCTTCCAAGTAGTCGAAACTACAGATGCTCACTACCACGCCTGGCTAATTTTTTATTTATTGTAGAGATGAGGTCTCACAAGTTGCCCGGGCTGGTCTTGAACCTACGGGCTCAGGCAATCCACTAACCTTGGCCTCCCAAAGTGCTGGGATTACAGATTAGCCACCTAGCCTGGCCACGACTTCTTTTCAAAGTGTACAGTTTGGGAAGATGGAAAAGGAGAGTAACAAAAAACAGCCTGAAAATCAAGGCTAATGTCAACATTCACAAATCATGTTGATACTATGAACATTTAATATAATGTAGTGAAAATGGCACTTTACCTCTGTGGTCCTCCTCCAAATAATCCATATCTCAAGTTTTATGAGAAAGACATAAGACAAATTCCAATAGTGAGGCATCCTTCAAAATACCTGACTAATAATCCTCAAAACTGTAGGTCATCAAAAACAAGGAATGTCTGGGAAACTGTCACATTCAAGGGGATCTTAAGAAGCCCTGACAACTAATTGTAGTGCGGGATCCTGGACATGACTCTGGAAAAAAGGGCAATGGGTAAAAACTAAAGATATTTGAATAAAGTATGGACTGTAGGTAATAATAATGTATGAATATTGGTTCACTAATTAAACAAATGCATCACACTAATGTCAGATGTTAATAACAGAGGAAGCTGGGTGAAGGGTAGATGGGAACTCTCTGTATTCTCTTTTTCATTTTTTTTTTTACATCTAATCTCTAAAAAATTAAAGTCTGTTAAAAAAAGAAAGAAGGCCTAAATAAATGGAGAGATTTACCATATTAAAGAATAGGAAGACCAAATTTTGTGAAGATGTCAGTTCTCCTCAAAATGATCCATTTCAGGGATAGGTAAGGGATTGTAGACCAAATCCAGCCTGCAACCTGCTTTTTTTTTTTTTTTTTTGAGTTGGAGTCTCACTCTGTCGCCCAGACTGGAGTGCAGTGGCCGCTCCCGGCCACCACAGCCTCGACCTGCTGGGCCCCGGCGATCCTTCCACCTCAGCCTTCCGAGTAGCCGGAATTACAGGAGCGCGCTACCACGCCTGGCTAATTTTTTGATTTATTGTAGAGATGAGGTCTTGCTGCCCAGGCGGGTCTCGAACCCGTGGGCTCAGGCAATCCACTCACCTCAGCCTCCCAAAGGCGCGGAATTACAGGCTGAGCCACTGAGCCCGGCAAACCTGCTTTAATAAATAGCATTTTATTGGAACATAGTCACCCTCAGATGTTTCTGTGCTGCCTATGGCTGTTTTCATGCAGAGTTAAGGGGCTGAAACAGAGGTTATACGGTTCAAAAAATCTAAGGTATTTACTATCTGACCTTTTATAGAAAAAAATTTGCTCACCTCTAATCCAATGCACTTCCTGTTAACCTCCAAGGATACTGTTTTGTAGAAACTGATAAGCTGATTCTAAAATTTTTTTTTTTTTTTTGAGTTGAGTCTTACTCTGTTGCCCAGACTGGAGTGCAGTGGCCGCTCCCGGCCACCGCAACCTCGACCTGCTGGGCTCCGGCAATCCTTCCGCCTCAGTCTTCTGAGTAGCCGGAATTACAGGCATGCGCTACCACGCCTGGTTGATTTTTTGTTTGTTTGTTTATTGTAGAGATGAGGTCTCGCTGCCCAGGCGGGTCTCGAATCCGCGGGCTCAGGCAATCCACTCACCTCAGCCTCCCAAAGGTGCGGGATTACAGGCTGAGCCACCGAGCCCAGCTTAAAATTCTTATGAAAATGGAAAACACCAAGAAAAGCAAGAACAGGTGTTTTGTTTGTTTGTTTGTTTGTTTGTTTTGAGTAGGAGTCTCACTCTGTCGCCCAGGCTGTAGTGCAGTGGCACACTCATGGTCACCGCAGCCTCGACCCGCTGGGCTCAGGCAATCCTTCCACCTCAGTCTTCCAAATAGCTGGAAATACAGGTATGCACCACCACGCCTGGCTAATTTTTTGATTTATTGTAGCGATGAGGTCTCAGCAAGTTGCCCAGGCTGGTCTCAAACCCCTGGACTCAGGCAATCCTCTGGTCTCCACCTCTTAGAGTGATAGGACTATAGGTGAGCCACCATACTTGGCAACATCAGCTTTTAAGAGGAGTAAGGGAATTTATACTCCCTGACTTCAAGACTTGTTATAAAACTACAATAACCAAAACAGTATGATGTTGGTATAAAGATAGATAAATAGGTCAATGAAGAAAAAAGAGAGTTCAAAAACAGACTCCTATCTATATGATCAATTAATTTTTCTCAGAAATGCAAATCAAATTCAGTGGCGAAAACATATTCTTTTCAACAAATGATGGTGAAACAATTGGATAGCTGTATGAGGTGGGAAAAAACTTAAATTCATACCTTGTTTGTAGCAAATGTAAGCATTAGTTCAAAATGGGTCACAAACCTAAATGTTAAGCCTAAAACTATAGAACTTCTAGAAGAAAACATAGAAGAATATCTTTGTGACCTTTAGTTAAGCAAAGATTTCTTGGATCCTACACCAAAAAGACAATCCACAAAAGAAAAAAAATTGATAAGCTGAACTTCATTAAGAAATTTTGCTCTTCAAAAAACACTGTTTAAGAATTAAAGAAGGGTGGGTGCAGTGGCTCATGCCTGTAATCCCAGTGCATTGGGAGGACGAAGCAGAAGCAGGAGGCTTGAAGCCAGGTGTTTGAGACTAGCCTGGGTAACATAGTGAGATCTCATCTCTACACAAAATTTAGATAATTAGCCAGGTGTGGTGGTGTGCACCTGTAGTCTCAGCTACTTGAGAGGCTGAGGCAGAAGGGTTGCTCATGCCTGAGAGTTTGAAGCTGCAGTGAGCTATGATCACACCACTGCACTCCAGCCTGCATGACAGAGTAAGACCCTGTCTCTTAAAAGAAAAAGGAAAAGGAAGGAAGGAATAAGTGACACAAAGGGAGAAATTATTTTCAAGTCACATATCTGACAAAGGATTTATATTCAGAATGTATAAAATCTCTTAAAACTCAAGAAGACAAGCAATTCAAGAAAAAAGGAACAAAAAATTTGCACAAATAAATCACCAAAGAAGATCTATAGATCGTAAATATCACATGAAAAGAAGCCAACATCATTAGTCATCAGGGAAATGCAGACTAAAACCAGAGTGGGCTACTACCTCATTCTAACTAGAAAGTGTACAATTAAAAAGACTCACCAGCAGGCACAGTGGCTCAAGCCTGTAATCCCAGTACTTTGGGAGGCGGAGGCAAGAGGATTGCCTGAGCTCAGGGGCTCAAGACCAGCCTGAGCAACATGGCGAGACCGCATCTCTACAATAAATCAAAAAATTAGCCAGGTGTGGTGGCACATGCCTGTGGTTCCAACTACTTGGAAGGCTGAGGTGGAAGAATCACCTGAGCCTAGTAGGTCGAGCTGCGGTGGCCATGAGCATGCCATACTACATTCCAGCCTGGGCAACAGAGTGAGACTCCTATTGAAGAAAAAAAAAAGACTCACCATACCAAGTGTTGGTGAGGATAAGGAGCAACTGGAACTCTCATACATGCCCCGTGGGAATGTCAATGATATACCACTTAGCAAAAAATGTTGGCAGTTTTTTGAGAAGTTAAACACACACCTACTATTTAACCTAGAGAATTGAAAGCATATGCCTACAGAAAGACTTTCTTTTTTTAATGCTGCAAGGAAGCAGTGGGTAGAACAATGATAAGGGAGCTGTCTGCCTGTTTACACAAAGACTTATATGCTAATGTTCAGTGTAGCTTTATTAGTATTGGTTGGGAACTGAAAGCAATGCAAATGTTCCACAGGTGAATGGATAAGCAAATTGATGTTATCCACACAACATAATATCCCTCAGAATAAAAGGAATAGACTATTAATAGGCACAGCAAGCCAGGCTTGGTGGCTCAGCCTGTAATCCCAGCGCTTTGGGAGGCTGAGGTGAGTGGATTGCCTTAGCCCACAGGTTCAAGACCCACCTGGGCAACTTGGCGAGACCTTATCTCTACAATAAATCAAAAATTAGCTGGGCATAGTAGTGCGCGCCTATAGTTCCAGTTACTTGGAAGGCTGAGGCGGAAGGATCGCCAGAGCCCGGCAGGTCGAGACTGGGTGGCCAGGAGCGTGCCACTGCACTCCAGTCTGGGTGACAGAGTGAGATTCCAACTCAAAATAAATAAATAAATAAAAAACAATAGGCACAGCAATATGGATGAATATTAAAATAACTATGTTGAATG
The DNA here is from genome assembly GCF_000164805.1 of Carlito syrichta. Taxonomy (NCBI): domain Eukaryota; kingdom Metazoa; phylum Chordata; class Mammalia; order Primates; family Tarsiidae; genus Carlito; species Carlito syrichta. The sequence goes on from NW_007233014.1 coordinate 290,171, forward strand.
AAAGAAATAACATTAAAAAAATAGTACATCCTATATAATTCTATTTATATAACATTCTAGAAAATGAAAACTAGGCCAGGCGTGGTGGTTCAAGCCTATAATCCCAGCACTTTGGGAGGCCGAGGTGAGAGATTTGCCTGAGTCCAGGGGTTCAAGACCAGCCTGGGCAGCTTGGCGAGACCTCATCTCTATAATAAGTCAAAAAATTAGCTGGGTGTGGTGGTGCGTACCTGAAGTTCCAACTACTTGAAAGGCTGAGGCAGAAGGATTGCCTGAGCCCAGCAGGTTGAGGCTGCCGTGGCCATGAGCATGCCACTGCACTCCAGCCTGGGTGATGGATTGATACTCCACTCAAAATAAAATAAAATACACACTGGTCTATAGTGACAGAAATCAGCTCAGTAGCTTCCTGGGGCTTGGAGTCTGAGGAGGAGTGGAGGGAAGGATTACCAAGGATGCAGAGGAAACTTCTGAGGGTGCTGAGTATGTTCATTATCTTGACTGTGGTGGGTAATGATTTCTTAATTTTGTATTTATTGTGTATACATATGTCAAAACTGATCAAATTGTACATTTTTATATTGGTCAGCTCATGAATTGGCCCGCTCAGGTTGCTAAAACAAAATACCACAGACCAGGTGGTTTAAATATCCGAAATTTATTTTCTGATAGTCCTAAAGCCTGGAAGTCCAGGATCAAGGTGCCACCATGGTTGATTTCTGGTGAAGTCACTCTCTTTGGCTTGCAGACAGCCACGTTCTCGCTGTGTCCTCACATGAACTTACCTCTATGTGCATACTCCTGGGGTCTCTTAGTCTTCTTTTTTTAATTTTTTATTTTTTTGAGTCGGAGTCTCACTTCATTGCTCAGGCTGGAGTGCAGTGGCACACTCACAGCCACTTCAGCGTCGACCTGCTGGACTCTAGCAATCCTTCTACCTCAGTCTCCCAAGTAGCTGAAACTACAGGCGCACGCTACCATGCCCAGCTAATTTTGTAATTATTGTAGAGTCGAGGTCTCACCAAGTTGCCTGGGCTAGTCTCGAACCTGCGGGCTAAGACAATCCACTTGCCTTGGCCTTCCAAAGTGCTGGCATTACAGGCTGAGTTATCGAGCCTGGCCAATCTTCCTCTTCTTAAAAGGACACCAATCCTATTGAATTAGCACCACTCTTATGACCTTATTTAACTTTAAAAACCTCCTTAGGCCAGGCTCAAGGGCTCCATCCTGTAATCCCAGCACTTTGGGAGGCAGAGGCAAGAGGATTGCCTGACCCCAGGGGTTTGGGACCAGTCCGGCAACTCGGCAAGACCTTGCCTCCATAATAAATAAAAAAAAATTAAAGCCGGGCTCAGTGGCTCAGCCTGTAATCCCACGCCTTTGGGAGGCTGAGG
>NW_007233014.1:291686-296130 GCF_000164805.1 Carlito syrichta
AAAAAAAAATTAGCTGGGCATGGTGATGTGTGCCTGTGTTTCCAGCAACTTGGAAGGCTGAGGTAGAAGGATCACCTGAGCCCAGCAGGTTGAGGCTACAGTGGCCGTGAGCATGTCACTGCACTCCAGTCTGGGCAACAGATTAAGACTTCGACTCAAAACAAAAAAAAAAGAAAGAAAGAAATTATACATTTCAGTTAGAGTTTAGTAAAAATAAAGATGCAGTGTTTTCCTCCTGAATTATGTCCAGGTTAGGATACCCTGAAAAGCCTTTTGTATCAACCTGTCGTTAGAGGCTTGCTCAGTTCAGTGGGCAAAACTATTTCTCAGAAAGAGTGCTCACCTATTTCCTCTTACTCTTTTTTTTTTTGAGTTAGAGTCTCACTTTGTCACCCAGACTGGAGTGCAATGGTCGCTCCCGGTCACCGCAGCCTCGACCTGCTGGGCTCCGGCGATCCTTCCGCCTCAGCCTTCCAAGTAGCCGGAATTACAGGCATGCGCTACCATGCCCGGCTGATTTTTTGATTTATTGTAGAGATGAGGTCTCGCTGCCCAAGTGGGTCTCGAACCCGCGGGCTCAGGCAATCCACTCACCTCAGCCTCCCAAAGGCGCGGGATTACAGGCTGAGTCACCGAGCCCGGCTCTTTTTATATTCTTAACGGTGAATTTTGAAAAGCAAGGCTCACACCTGTAATTCCAACATTTTGAGATGCCAAGGAGTTCAAGACCAGCCTGGGCAACATAATGAGACCCTGTCTCCACAAAAAGTGTAAAAATTAGCCAGACATGGTGGTGTGTACCTATAGTCTCAGCTATTCGGGAGACTGAGACAGGAGGATCATTTGAGCCCAGGAGTTCAAGGCTGTAGTGAGCTGTGATCGTGCCACTGTACTCCAGCCTAGGTGACAGAGCAAGAGCTGTTTCTAAAAGAAAAAAAGAAAAGCAAAAGCTTTTAATTTTGATAAAGCCAATTTATCAATTTTTTTTTTTTTTTTTGAGTTGGAATCTCATTCTGTCACCCAGGCTGGAGTGCAGTGGCCGCTCCCGGCCACCGCAGCCTCGACCTGCTGGACTCCGGTGATCCTTCCGCCTCAGCCTTCCGAGTTGCCGGAATTACAGGCGCGCGCTACCACTCCCGGCTGGTTTTTTTGATTTATTGTAAGAGATGAGGTCTCGCTGCCCAGGCGGGTCTCGAACCCGTGGGCTCAGGCAATCCACTCACCTCAGTCTCCCAAAGGCGCGGGATTACAGGCTGAGACACCGAGCCTGGCAACCTCTTACTCTTTTCAGTAGACTGAGGTCCCAGGTTTTTTGTTTTTTGTCTTCTTTAAATTCAGGAACGGGGCCCCAGGAATAAGTACTAGACTTCCTCAGGAGGATGCATGCGGTGGGCACACTCCACCTGCTTGACCTACTCTCCAGAGCAGCTCTCGGGCCTTTGTTTCCTAACAACCACTGGCAAATGTCAGAGAGGAAACATTTCCTTAACAAAGGCCACACCTAGCTGTTTCTGGGGAAAGCAAGCTTAACTCCATCAGGCAAGCACTCTATCTTGTGGAAATCAAGCACAGCAGTGTGAAGTAGGGCCTGGAGATGCCAGGGCTCCTTGGATCTCTTGCAGTGTCTAGATCCTATGTCATCTGAAAGGTGTGACGGACCTGGTGGGGCAACAGCCATCGTTGCTGGAGGTCATTGTTGAAGACTAGGGCTCCCTGGGGAGGGTGAAGTATCCTACCTTGAGGAGGCCAGAACAGGAAGAACCAGAAGTAGCCCTAATTCCCAAGATAGTCCTGGGTCTAGTGGGACATAAAGATTACTTGAAACATACAGAGAAAAAAGCCTGCTGGGGCCAATAGGAAGGGCCAGGAACCAGGGAAGGGGTGCTGAGTGATTACACGCCCTAGTTCCACAGTGAAAGTGTCTTCACAAGCCCAAGGTATAGGGGTAGTGTTGTTTAAAGGTCACTAACAGTCTCCAAAGCACAGATACTGGAAACTGAGGTTGAGGTTCCTATTCTTTTACTAATCCACCCACCCTCCCCAGCCTAAGGAATTGGTAGCTGGGCATTAGTTATGCAATTGATAATTGATTGGAAGAGCTAGTGAGGGCAGCGAAGCAGAACAGTTATGATACAATCAGGTGCCATAAAAGCCATTCATAGTTTACCACTTGTCCTGTTATTGACATTTTAGCTGCCCCAGGGATTTTCAAGTAACTGGACAACTAATCTTTTTCACCAGTGACTTGACTGGAATGTAGGCTATTACTTGGTACAGGAATCTGCAATTCATATGTGATTCCGGTTTCAGCCTTTCCCTTTGAACCTTCAAAACAGAGCTTCCCTAAAAGAGTAACACAGGTGGGCACACTCCCCATCTCCCTGCTCAGACCCTGGAGGACAGGCATGAAAGCAAATCTGAGAAGGCGAGGGAATCTGGAAATAAACTGTGAGTGTTTCTACAAGTCTCATAGGATCTGGGCAGACCATGTGGCATAAGACATTAGACTGGGCACTCTGAGTGAATGGCCACCATGCCAAGTTCAAGGTTTAAATTCTTAGCATCTAGCATAATGTTTTAGAATTTGTGAAGATGCTTTGTAATTCTTTCTTGGGCCAAATGGAACTAGCAAATTATGACATTAGTGAATATGAACGTGGATTCTATAGAATTGTGGGGATAGGAAATTATTTAAATACTAATCAGGGGTACCTGCCATAGAAAAAAATACAAGTCTAGGAGATCTAAATGTGAAAAATAAAATAAAATGTTTCTAGAAGGTAATATATAATATCTTTATGACCGTGCAATAGGTAAAGATTTCTCAAGTGACACATGCACTCACAAAAGCAATCCTCGTAAAGGTTACTAAAATTTAAAACTTCTGCTCACTAAAATGCACTATTATGAGAGTGCAAAGGTAAGTAACAGAGAAAAGATGCAAAACCTACATTTGACAAAGGACTCATAACGAGAATATTTAAAGGATTCTTATAAACCAATAGACAAATACTCCATTTTTTTAAATGTGCAAAAAACTGGAAGTGACATTTCACTACCGAGGACATCTAAATAGCCAATAAGTATGTGAAAAGATGCTCAGCATTGTTAGCTATCAGGGAAATGCAAATTAACACCACAGCAGTATACAACTGTACACTCACCATAAAACGGGCAAAACTGACATTACCAAGTAAAGCAACTGGATCTGTCTGTACAGTCTTGTGGAAATGGGTTCTGTGTAGATTCTATGTATCTTTTTTTTTTTTTTTTTTGAGAGATGAGGTCTTGTTCTGTTACCCAGGCTAGAGTGCAATGGCATGATCACGGTTCACTGCAACCTTGAATTCCAGTGCTCAAGCAATCCTCCCACCTCAGATTCCCAAGTAGCTAGGACTACAACAAGCATGTGGAACTAAACCCAGGTGATTTTTAAAAATTTTTTTGTAGAGATGAGGTTTCGCTCTGATGCCCAGACTGGTCTTGAGCTCCTGGTGCCTTGGCTCCTAGGTGCCGAGATTACTGATATGAACCATCACATCTGGTTGGTACTATCTATTAAAGCTGAACATATGTCACATTCCAGATGTTAGAATGCATTCATATATTAACGTACAAGAATACTCACAATAGCCCTGTTGTCTTGACTAAAAAACAGCCTAAAGTTTCATCTTACAGTAGGGTGGATAAGTAAATTTATATTCATTTTATTAATATATGTGTGTATATTTTATATATATATATATATACACCTACATTCATATATATTTATAATATAAAATTAGCGAATAATTTTAAATTCATTGTATATTATAAATTTATATAAACATTGTATACAATAGAATACTATGCAGTAATGAAAACAACTACTGCTACATTGTTGAATCTCACAGACATAATGTTAAGTAAAATAAAGTAGAATAAAAAAGAGTACATACTGTATAATTCTATTTATATACTGTATAATGGAATTATGCAGTATAGAAGAATAGGCAAAACTCATCTAGAGTCATTAAAGTCAGAATTATGGGCCAGGTGAGGTGGCTCACACCTATAATATCAGCACTTTGGGAGGTTGAGATAGGTGGACTGCTTGAGCCCAGGAGTTCAAGACCAGTCTGGATAACAAAACAAAGCCTTGTTTCTTCAAAACAATAAAATAGCTGAGTGTAGTGGCATACTTGTAGTTCCAACTATTTGGGATGCTGAACTGGAAGGATTGCCTGAGCCCAGAAGTTTGGGACTGCTGTGAGCTGGGAGTGTTGTGATCATTCCACTGCACTCTATTCTGGGTGACAGAGTGGGACCATGACTCAAAAAAAAAAAAAGAAGTCATAATAATGGGTATTTTGCCGGGCTCGGTGGCTCAGCCTGTAATCCCAGCACTTTGGGAGGCTGAGGTGAGTGGATTGCCTGAGCCCGTGGGTTCAAGACCAGCCTGAAC
>NW_007233014.1:296406-298309 GCF_000164805.1 Carlito syrichta
TTTTTTTTGAGTTGGAGTCTCACTCCGTCGCCCAGACTGGAGTGCAGTGGCCGGGCTCAACCTGCTGGGCTCCAGCGATCCTTCCACCTCAGTCATGCAATATTTCTATTTGCTAAATCTGGCAACCTTACTCTGGGAGAATATTGATTTGGAAGGGATAGGAGGATTGCTGATGTAGTTCTAGTAATATTCTAGATGATAGTTACATGGGTGTATTCACTCGTAAACAGTCATCAAGGTGAATGTGTAAGACTTTTGCACTTTATTACATGAATGTTATACTTTAACATAAAGGTTTTAAAAATGAGAAGCAGAGGCCAGGCATAGTGACTCAGGTTCGTAATCCCAGCATTTTGGGGCACCGAGGTGAAAGGGCTGCCTGAGCCCAGGTGTTCTAGACCAGCCTGGACAACTTGTTGAGACCTCTTCTCTACAATAAAACTTTAAAAATTAGCCGAGTACAGCAGCATGTGCCTGTAGTTTCAACTACATGGAAGGTTGAGGTAGAAGGATCACCTGAGCCCAGCAGGCCGAGGCTGCGTTGGCCATGAGTGTGCCACTGCAGTCCATCCAGCCTGGGCAACAGAGTAAGACTCCAACTCAAAAAAAAAAAAAAAAAGAGAGAGTAGTATAGCGACACAGGAAGAGTCAAGAGTCCTGGGTTCAAATCCCAGCTCTTACTGACTTGAGTGAGTTTGGTCAAGTTTTACCTAGCCTCAGTTTTTTCATTCATACAGTGGAAGTAATTCTAATTAATAGCTACTTCTCTGAACTCCACTTTACGTCAGAGAAAATGGTAGTGTAGTGGAGGGAGGTGAAATACTTTGTTTGGGGCAACCCAGCTGGTGATGGCATTGACGACACTAAACACATCAATCCTAGAATCTGCTCAGTTATGGAAAGTGCTTCTTAAGTTGTAAAAGACTCAACAAACGTAAGACTGTATGATTATTCAGGACAGGGAATTTTACTTAAAAATCTAGAGATTGCTGGGGGGGACACAAAAAATCCCGAATTTATTTATAAAAGGTTGTGCATTTATTTTTACATGTTTTAACTTTAGTCACCTTCAAAGTGCCTCTGTTTGATGCCATACGCTGATCAAGATGCTTTTTCCACTGCCTGGAAAAAGTTTTTGAACTAGTCAATTTTGATGCTTTTAAGTGCTTCTGCTGTTTTTGGTTTCACCTCTTCCACAACTGCCAAACCTTTCTCTTTGAGGACTTTTTTCATCCAAGGAGACCAAAGAAAGTAACTCAGGGCAAGATCAGGTGAACAGGAAGGGTAGGACATGGGAGGCATGCCATTTCTGGTCCAACACTGCTGAACACTCAGCATGTTGCGGGCAGGTCCATTGTCATGGTGGAAAAACCAGTCACTTGTTTGCCACAACTCAGGATGTTTCTTCCGCAAATTGTGATGCACCCTTCTCAAAACTTCTAGGCAAAAACTTTGGTTGACTATTTGATCAGGAGGGACAAATTCTGAGTGTATTACAAGGAGCTTGCCTTCCAAAACAATAATTCTGGGTTTCTTTAAGTCCCCCTTGTATCTGCAAAATTTTAAGTGTCAGTCCATTTTTCTGGTGAGAAATCATAAACCTAGCTTTGGATTCTCAAAGGAGTCTCTGATATCTCCCCAAAATTCAAAGAGTTAGAAGAGCCTTGGTCTGAAACAGACCATCCAGCCCAGAGTAGCCCGTAGCAGCCTTGACTGAATTCTTGTGACTTGGAATTCCTCTTTTCTCTTTTGAGCTAGGCTTCCTTCTCTCCTTCCCTTTTAGTGTGATGCAAACCACTTTTGTTTTGTTTTTGAGTTGGCGTCTCACTCTGTCGCCCAGACCGGAGTGCAGTGGCCGCTCCCGGCCACGGCAGCCTCAACCTGCTGGGCTCCGGCGATCCTT
>NW_007233014.1:298396-302939 GCF_000164805.1 Carlito syrichta
GGGTCTCGAACCCACGGGCTCAGGAAATCCACTCACCTCGGCCTCCCAAAGCGCTGGGATTACAGGCTGAACCACCGAGCCCAGCCGCAAACCACTTTTGGGAACCACCAGTCAGTGCCTCCCTTTTGTCAGCAGGTGCCGGGGTGGAAAGGAAGCAGGCCTTCTTCACTGGGATCTTAATTCATGTTTGCCAAGGGCTGCAGATTTTTAAATTACCAGACAATTGTAATGAAGCTTTGGGGACTTTCAAAATACTGCTCTAACTGGGAGGAAGGGACTTGCCTGGAGGGACAGGAAGAAGAGGGTTGTTGGAGACACTTTTTGGGTAGTTTTCCCCCTCCCAATGGACAGCACCACAGAGATTCTAAAGGGTCTTGGCTGCAACTGCCCAGTTTGTCTTTAGGGCTTGACAGCCACCATTGGGGATGTATTTGATTTGCGTTTAGGTACCTTTCCTTTTTATAATGCATCTACTCTTGAGAGGATTAACTGGGAGGGGCAGAAGAACAGTGATAAGAACTCAGGTTTACTGAGCCCACCCAAGGTGCCAGAACTGTGCAAAGTCCTGGTCTTCCAATCCCATCTGGAGCAGGGAGGCAAGAAAAGGAAACTGCTCTATGGATAGCTGCAGAAATCAAGGCAATTTTCCATGTTATTTCATGAAATCCTCATACTAACATTTAGATGTAGGTATTACGACCTGGTTTATAGATAAGGGAAGAGAGAATGATTTATGAATAGACCCAAAGTCACACATTGATACGTGGCAAAATCCATCCAACCCAAGATTTGAATCCTTTTGGTGAGACCAAGATGCCTCCTTGTGCAGGGCATAGGTTCTCAACAGGGGGAAGGGAATGTCACATTATGAAAAAACTCTCCTGGGTGTTCTGATACAGCCCCTAGTTGGCTGGGGGAGGGACAGTGCCCTTCTGACCAGTTAGAGAACTGACTTACTAAAGTGAATCTATATAAAGTCTTTCATATTTCTTCCACAGAGAGAATTCCATGTAGAGCACTGGTTATCTAATGAAGATAATTTTGTTCCCATCCTTACCCACCCTCCATTCCCTTGGCTGGAGATATTTGGCAATTTCTGGAGACATCTTGTATGATCACAACTGGGGGAAGGGGAGGGTTGCCACTGGAAACTAGTGGGTAGAGACCAGAGATCCTGCTTGATACCCAGCAACACGCAGGACAGCCCTCTGCAACAAAGGCTTATTCAGTCCAAAATGTTAACAGTGCCAAGGTTGAGAAACCCTAGGGGAGAGCAAAGGGGCTGTTTTGGGGTTAGGGTTAAGAAGTGGGGGACGCTGGGGAGAGAGCTCCCAGCAACCCAGTAGCAGCATAAGTAGGGAGGAATGGATGGGCCTTGGAGACAAACCTACTTTACAATGAAACGGGACTGGGTGTGAGTTTTGCCTTAAAGAAATATGTTAATATTTTTGCTAGAATCCCCTCTATACCACCCAAAATGCCATAGAAAAATTGTGAAAGTGATTCTGTGTTTGAGTTGACCAGGATCCAGGAGCAAAACAAGACCTGGACTGGGAGTCAGGAAACTTGGATTCCACTCCTGGCCTGACACTTACTTGATATGTGACACTGGGCCAACCTGGATCTCTTGGAGCCTAAGTTTCCTTACCTGTAAAATGAGGGTAAATATTTCCCTCTCTACTTCACAAGGTGTTGTGAGCAACAAATAGGACAATCTAGGAGAAAGAGCTTTGTGGAAGGACAATCCCCTTATAGGCAGAGGCTGCTGCAGTGTGGAACCCGCATGCAGTCTCCAAGCACATTTTGGATGGGTGGGTTTCAGCATTTATTTTTACACTGAAGGAGTGAAGTTGAATATTTTGTTGTCCATGTGCTTTGACATTTATGTATGAGAATAAATTTGACAAACAGAGGTTTAAAGTTATATACTAGGTTCAATGTTAGCAATGACTACCTTAAAATATCTCCAACTTGTGTGGGAGGTGTGGATATAAGAGAGAAGGAGGAAGAAAGTCAAAGCACTTATTCCTCAAAATAGAAAGAGCATTACTTCCATTCTGATGATGTAAAAAAATCCATTCCCAGTTGTAAAAGAAAGAGGTAACACTGAAAAGTATAAAAATGAAAGTAAAGCTGGGCTCGGTGGCTCAGCCTGTAATCCCGCGCCTTTGGGAGGCTGAGGTGAATGGATTGCCTGAGCCCGCGGGTTCGAGACCCGCCTGGGCAACTTGGCGAGACCTCATCTCTACAATACATCAAAAAATCAGCTGGGCGAGGTAGTGCGCGCCTATAGTTCTAGCTACTTGGAAGGCTGAGGCGGAAGGATCACCGGAGCCCAGCAGGTCGAGGCTGTGGTGGCCAGGAACGGCCACTGCACTCCAGTCTGGGCGACAGAGTGAGACTCCAACTCAAAAAAAAAAAAGAAAAGAAAAGAAAAGAAAAATTTTTCCAAATTCTATCATCTAGGGAAAAAAAGTGCTGTTGACATTTTGGAGCACATCCTTCCAAATATTTTCAATGAACATTGCATTTTTTTTCTTAAGAACTCTACAGAGCATGCTCTTGTATAGCAGCAATAATATAACATGAGCAGCCAGAAGACTGCATTAGAAAGAAGCTTTCTTTTTACTGGGCATGGTGGTGCTATTTGGGCTGAGGTGGAAGGATTGCCTGAGCCCAGCAGGTTGAGGCTGTGGTGGCTGTGAGTGTGCCACTGCATTCTAGCCTGGGTGGCAGAATGAGACTTCGACTAACAAAAAAAAAAAAGAAAGATGCTTTTTGTGTGAAGGGTATATGAGGTTCCTTCGAAGAAACGACTGAAAGACGTTAATATCAGATCCTTCTCTAAGAAATGCCCCTTCTGGCTTCCAGATAGGGTCATTGCCTTTGTCGGCAGGGGTAGGTGACACGGCCAGGAGGGTCTCACAGGCACATAGATGCCATCAGTTATAAGGCCCTCAGTCCCTGAAGGACACTGGTTGGAAAAAGAAGGGGAAGTGGTGGGACCCAGGAGGCCTCTTCTGGTTCTTCCCTGCCTAGCACTTGGGTTTCCTTAGGAGCAGAGCCCTTTGCAGGAAGGGAGCAAGGTATTTGCATCCCTGTGCTGTCGACAGACCTCATGGGGGAACATCGTTATGCCATCGTTAGAAAACATAGGAGAATCGGTATGTGGGTACACAGACACAGAGAAAACACCATGCTTCTGACGGTAGGGTTGCTGGGAGGAGCTCCTGTGCTTCTTCTGGGGTTTTGGGGTCATTATAACCTCCCACTCTCAGCATCCTGGAACCTTTAAGAAATAACGATTAATGCTTTCCCTTTGCTCTAGGTATTTACAGTGTGCCCTCAGGCTACCAAGAAACAGAGTTTGCTAAAGATGACAGTCAACCGGAAGCCTCTGTCGTTGTTGCTGAACCCTGTACTGCAGGCTGTTGTCTATACCGAGATCCAAACTCAGTCTGGATCCTGGAACTCATTCATTTAACCTTCTTTTTCCTCATCCATATAAGTGTTTCATTAGGAAGTATAATGTACCCATACCATTTTGGAATTTGGATTTTACAGAAACATTTGGGATTTTGCAAGGGAGGAGGGAGAGTTGCTGATTCTAATCCAGTCTCGAGTGATTTGATCTATATAGATTGTCTTTCCTTAAGGCAGACTGGGTATAATGCTGCTGTCATAGATTCCTAAAGGGGACCAAGCCGGAATCTTCAAACTGGGGGCCTGGGAGTCTCCTTGGATCGTTTACCTCCTTCATCCCATGATGCTTTTGACCAGAAGCAGGTGTGTCAGTCCACACCTAGATGAATTACAAGAGAAACAATGGCATTGTCCTCTCCTGAAATTTTACCTGCTCTGTCCCTTGAAGAGACGTAAACCTCCTTGTGAGGTCATTCAATGCTGGCTAACATCCTCTCTACCACAATTTAAAGTGCCCATGTTGCTGCCGGGTGTGGTGGCTCAAGCCTGTAGTCCCAGCACTTTGGGAGGCAGAAGCAAGGCGAGAAGATTGCCTGAGCCCAGAGGTTCGAGACCAGCCTGGGCAACTTGGCAAGACCTCGTCTCTACAATAAATCATAAAATTAGCCAGGTATGGTGGCATACACCTGTAGTTCCAGCTACTCAGAAGGCTGAGGCAGAAGGATCACCTGAGCCCAGCAGGTCAAGGCTGTGATAGCCATGAGCATGCCACTATACTGCAGCCTGGGTGACAGAGTGAGACTCCCACTCAAAAAAAAGGGATCCACAGAAGACAGAAAAGTTACCACGGTGCAGTCGACACTGGGAACCACTGATCTCATCTGGCAGTCCCACGTATCTTTGAGGCCATGGAGGAAGCAGAGTGGGAAAACCAAAAGATCAAGGTCATGTCGAGACCTTCCTGTGTCTAAAACTACTCAGTAACTACCCATTGGATGATTGGCTCCATTTCTCTGCATATCCTAAGCCATATTGGCGCCTTTTAAGATTAGAAAATATAAGCCGGGCTTGGTGGCTCAGCCAGTAATCCCACGCCTTTGGGAGGCTGAGGTGAGTGGAT
>NW_007233014.1:302959-308827 GCF_000164805.1 Carlito syrichta
TAGTTCCAGCTACTCAGAAGGCTGAGGCAGAAGGATCACCTGAGCCCAGCAGGTCAAGGCTGTGGTGGCCGTGAGTGTGCCACTGCACTCCAGCCTGGACGACAGAGTAAGACTCCAACTCAGAAACAAAAAACAAAAAACAAAAACAAAAAATAAAGTGCCCATGTTTTTGTGGAAGGTACTTAGGTATCTATGACATTTTTGAACACAGCAATGGGTTTGAGCAGGCCAAGATGCTCTGTAATGCAGGATGGGGTCATTTAAGTTATTTTTAAAAGAGGAAAGAAAAAAAAAACCTCAGGCATTTTAATATGTTAAATACACACCCAATTATTAATTCTAAAGACTTCTGTAAATCAACCTAGATGAAACTTTTTTCACCTTTTTCCTGCCTTTTTTCCCCTTTTCAGAAACATTTAGACCTACCCTATGGCAATGACTATCAGGAAGTCTCTGCCCTGTATATCAGGGTAGCACAAATAATTCAGCATAAAACAGCCTGGTTCCTGTAACCTGGCATTAGGATAAGTATATCTTAAGAAAGTTCTTATGCAGACTTGGCTTCAGGCAAAAAAACGTCATAGACGTATAACTGTAGCGAGCGAAATTTCTAGGGAGCAAATTAGGCTGAAAACATCTTCTGGAGATGGCTAGAAAGGAATTGTACACTACCCCAAAATAAGGCAAGTTATGCAGTAAATGTTTCATTTATTGGCCTTCTTCCATTACTATTAGGGTTAAAAGACATCTTGTCAATAAGAAAAGTATATTTATGGAGAACTGATGTCTTTCGGAAAGCTGTTCCTGTCACAAATGCCTATAGCAGTAGTAATCAGCTTATGAAGGCAGGTGATGAAACCCTGTACAAATGTATACATCTTCCCATTAACCCTTGGATCATCAGACATTATTGTCACTTTATAACCTGGACTTGTTATTAGCTGAAGCAAGGTGATCAAGCCAGGCACTTCAGAAAGATGTCAGAACAGAAGAGAGTTCCTCAGGGTTTCAAGAGGAGAGTGTGTATCTTTCTAAGTCCCTTGACAGAATCGTTGGGAGTGGGGGGAATGGATGCCTGTGAAGTGGGCGCTTTTGCCTAACCCTTCCTCCTGCTAAAATTGAAACCTCTCGGGTGTCCAATTTTTATCGTTGCTATGTTGGCTAAGGGAGTAGCTTTCCTCAAGGTCCAAATAAGGAGCCATCACCCACGCAGAACAAAAAGCAAACAGAAAATCTCACAGTGGAATCAGGACTTTGGCTTCTAAATATTTCCCCATTTTATAGCTTCCTTATGTTTTCAGATTCTTTTTTTGGCTTCCCTTAGCACACTCTCGGCATAGATAAGTCCAACACAGTGGGTAACAGATCATCCATCTTGGAGCCCGGATCTTTAAAGAAAAATCACACAGGAACACAAATACACACACCCACACGTGTACATATCACTGTCAAGGGTAATTTAGCAGATTCTTGCCAAGTGATTGGGGTTGCTGAAGATGGCTGTCAACATGTATTCCCCACTTCTGGTAAATCTGAGCAGACTCTCCTTGCTTTTCTTAAATTCCAGAGCCAAGCTTTCAATATGGTTTGTCCTCTTTGCTGGTGTGTGAACCTCTAGCCAAAACTGAGGTGTGGGGTGAATCATGCACCGTTTGAATATTAAAAAACACCTATGAAAACATCCAGTCCAACCACTCACCCGCCAGGTAAGACAACTTGAAGGGGCCACAGGTAACATATCCTATGGTCAGCCTATTTCTGCAGACCCCAGCAAGCACATTCTTGTATTTCAGTGGGCACCTAACACTCCATCATAGCTTCCCCAGGGGAACCAACACCTAAAAGGAGATTTATATACACTGTAACTTCCTTTTCACACACATCCATGGGGATGAACAAGGAAGTGCCCCTGGAAGAGATAACCTATTCACGCAAGTTTTAAAGTAAAAGGCAGATGACTAACATCAACATGTATCCACAGAGAAATATTTATCCGAGGGAAGGCTATGGGAGGAGAAAACAGAGAAGTGAAGAAGCAGAAAAGGTAGTGGATGAAGAGGGGGAGGTGAAAGGTTGTGGTGAAAGCATGACAGCTACTTAGAGTTTAGGAGCTGGGCTGGCCCCAGGAACAGGCTCCAAGGGATGAGGGCACAGCCTTTCCCCCATTCTGCTCACCCCTCAATATGCAGAGACCAAGGTGGCAAAATCCCTTGGCTCAGGCTAAAGTCAGAACTGGTCCGGTTTCCTGTGTTTTTAGAATCTCTGCCATTTAGGCAGAACTCTTGGTCCTATAAACCAGGAGTCATCAGTATCCACAGAGAGAAGTTGCCTCAACGTTTGGACACAGGCCAACTATTGCTTAAAATTTCACACCAAATCTATAAATTACATGTCCAAATTATGGGCCATCCTGACTTTTAAAAAAAGATTGTCTAATCTGGCTTCTTGCCAATTACAGTTCCAATTCCACCACCTCTCGTCCCTCCTCAATCCAGGCATTACCTGAAGCCCTTCTGGAGAGCCAGGGGCACTGACTCTCTGGAATCTTGATCTACTCAAGCCCTGTATGGCATGAAGCAATGACATTAAATATGGCACATGTACTATCATAGAATAACTTTTAATTGCTTAATTAAAATAGAGACTTAAGGAAGGAAAGATTCAAAAGTGCTCCTGTTGAATGAGAAAAAAAAGGATGTGGCAAAATGGGCAAGTTGACTAGTAATCAGAAGAAAGTCCATAGAATTTACATATGATAAAAGTGCAGGTCAGTACATTAAAAACAATAAGCACACTCTTTAAAATTTCAATTCAGTATATTTATGAGCTATTATTATATGGGTAGTCCTATAAAGGACACAGAAGACCTCATTATCCAACTTAATTCAGATCAGGGTTAGATTAAAAAAAACCCACCACGCAGGACAAAGAAATTGCTCTAATATTGAGTTACTATAAATGTGTTCCAGTTTAAGTACAAAAGTCCCTAAAACGGGCCTTAGGAAAATCTACGCTGTATATAGACAGACTTAGACACACCAAGTATACAGGTGATAATTAGCAAGTGTGTAAAGCTATAGTCATTTAGCTAAATGTGTAAATCTAAAGGCAACCGAGTGAAAAGACCTAAAAAAGGAAACTGTTAAATCCATTTGTTCATGGATTTAACAGTAAAGCATTTCATTCTTCATGTTTTTACTTGGTGTCTTGAAATAATCCCCTTTCTGTCTCCACTCTCCCTCTTAGACGCTGAGCCCGCCTTATTTATTTATGAAGTCTGAAGGTTAGTCCTACCTGCTGAGACTAATTAGCCCTGTGCTTTGTATCCTATGCAATCCTGTCTGATTAAATGTACACATTTGTTTTACTTCTTTTCAGGCTCCTTCTCACTCTACTTCTGATTTTCTGATTAATATTAAAGTTGGGAGTTGCAGTGATTCTCCTCTTGCCCAGTCCATTTTTATTTTGCCTGCATCTTATTCTTTAGTGTGCAAATGTGGTTGTGAATTTTTTCCAGTGCAGGGGAATTTGTTGGCCTTGTCAATCTCAGTATCATTATTTTTAGTAGTCTTCTTTCTGAGACCTTAGCCTATAAAACAGTTTTGCTGAAACCCCAAACTCTAAATATTACCTGGTAAATTTGCTTTCTTTTGCAAACTTCGGTGCTGATGAGCCAGTTGAAGAGCAGGTGAGCTTTTTTAGGGAAGTGTAGGATAACTTAGTGTATCACGGACTCTAGATCAACACTGCTTCTAAATAGGTAATTTGTTAAATTCTATTCTATTTATTTTTTTCTGGCTCTTTTTATTCCCTCTTCGTGTTGTAGTGTCCAGTCCACTTCTTGCTGGATATTTGCAAGAAAATGAATGCTCTTACTTCATCACCCAGGAACACTGTGGCTTTGGGAGCCCAGTCTTTTCTTTTCTTTTTTTTTTTTTAAACATAATTGCTACCCATTTTGTAGCAAATCGATCTGCTTCCCTGCTAGTATCTAAAAGTCAACAAATACCTGCCTCAAACCCCAGGTTTCTCATCTCCTCATGGAGGTCTTCCAGCATGGGCTTGGCTAGCAATTTCCTGCCAGAGCCATCTACATCTCGATTATTTGGTTAGTCTTTTGGGGATTTCATTTCAGACCCCCTTCCGGCAAGATTCCAGTCCAACTGATTCCAGAGGTTGGTGAACTTTCAGTTTTATTTTCCCTGGCAGCGTTAACGCCCAAACTTTTCACCTCCAAAGTCAGAAAGGACTTTGAGTCCTAGCTCATTTCCTACCACCACGTCAGTTAAAAAAAAAAAAAAAAAAAAAAAAAAGAACACCATTTTACATTTAACAGAATCATATATTTCTCCTTAAGGATATTTTTAATGGCCCTGACAAACTCCGGAATATTTTTTTTTAATTAAAAAGTCATCTTAGCATATTTATCCTGCTGGAAATTTATCATTTAATGAAACGATTCACTACTAATAAACACAAAGGGGGACAGGCCTCGTGGGTTAATAGTTTTTTTCATTGTAGATGACCAGGAACTTTGACCAGCCCCTTCACTTCTCCAAGCTTTCAGAAAGTGGAGTTGATCTTTTCTTTTGACCACTTCTGTTACATCCCGCCCAGTTAACTGTTGAATTAACCACTAACACCCCCCCATTCCCACAATACTCCTCTGCTTTCCCCCTTCCTTAA
Source organism: Carlito syrichta (assembly GCF_000164805.1). Classification (NCBI taxonomy): domain Eukaryota; kingdom Metazoa; phylum Chordata; class Mammalia; order Primates; family Tarsiidae; genus Carlito; species Carlito syrichta. Next base: position 307,646 of record NW_007233014.1, read on the forward strand.
GACTTATTGCTAATATTTCCGAAGTGCACTTTTTCTGGGCCTCTCCCCATCCCCGCCCCCCAAGTGGGCTTTCCTTCCGCCTTCCTCGGCTTGGATTCCTGACTCGGTCGCCACCCCTTTCCCCTCCTTTCCCACTCCGCATTGTCTTTCTGAAACCGCCCCCCTCCCGGAGCGAGTCTCGGCACCCTCGCCCAGACTCCCGGGCTCCCACACATTCGGCGCAGGCCGCTCCCCCTGCATACTCCTCCCTCCGTGCCCCCTCCTCCTCCTCCTCCTCTCCCTCCTCCCTCTCCCGGCGCCCGAAAGGATCATTGTTAGTCGCCCCCGCCCCGCCCACCCCGGCTGTTTATTTATGCACACGTCACCGGGGCGGCCACGCCCCCCGGCATCTCATTAAGGCGAGTGTGTTCCTCTCGCCCTGTCAATAATCTCCGCTCCCAGACTACTCCGTTCCTCCGGATTTCGATCCCCCTTTTTCTATCTGTCAATCAGCGCCGCCTTTGAACTGAAAAGCTCTCAGTCTAACTTCAACTCACTCAAATCCGAGCGGCACGAGCACCTCCTGTATCTTCGGCTTCCCCCCCCTTTGCTCTTTATATCTGACTTCTTGTTGTTGTTGGTGTTTTTTTTTTTACCCCCCTTTTTTATTTATTATTTTTTTGCACATTGATCGGATCCTTGGGAACGAGAGAAAAAAGAAACCCAAACTCACGCGTGCAGAAGATCTCCCCCCCCTTCCCCTCCCCTCCTCCCTCTTTTCCCCTCCCCAGGAGAAAAAGACCCCCAAGCAGAAAAAAAAGTTCACCTTGGACTCGTCTTTTTCTTGCAATATTTTTTTGGGGGGGGGCCAAAACTTTTTTGGGGTGATTTTTTTTTTTTTTTTTTTTTTTGCTTTTCTTCCTCCTTCATTTTTCTTCCAAAATTGCTGCTGGTGGGTGAAAAAAATGCCGCAGCTGAACGGCGGTGGAGGGGATGACCTAGGCGCCAACGACGAACTGATTTCCTTCAAAGACGAGGGCGAACAGGAGGAGAAGAGCTCCGAAAACTCCTCGGCAGAGAGGGATTTAGCTGATGTCAAATCGTCTCTAGTCAATGAATCAGAAACGAATCAAAACAGCTCCTCCGACTCCGAGGTAGGAAAAGCCCCTCGGGCTGGTGGGGTTTTTTATCTATTTCCTGGGC